>NW_025938681.1:0-15308 GCF_000764305.2 Hyalella azteca | reverse complement strand
TCACGTCTGTCCACCGTCGGCGACAGAGCGTTCCCGGTCGCTGCGGCCAGAACATGGAATGGTCTGCCAGCATCGGTGACATCTGCTTCTTCGCTGCCGTTGTTTCGTCGACGCCTAAAAACAGAACTTTTCCGTAGAGCCTTTGATTCTTAGACCTAGCCGTCATCTAATCTATTATGTATATTACTGGTTTAGCATAGGTGTTGTTTGTTCTAGCATAGACGTCGTCAGTCTTGGCATATGTCCTTTGTTTTAGCATAGACGTCATCTGTTTTTATCCTCTCGTATCTTTTTTAGCCACTTGTAACGTGCCCTGCCCTCGAAGTTCGATCCGAACGAGACGCCACAACAATCTCTTCGTGGAATAATAATAATAAATGGTACGGTGAATCGGAAAAGCAAGTAACGAGCGAAAAAAGGAGGAATTGTGCTCAAATCAAACTAAACTACATGAGTGAAATCGCTGGAATCAATAATATGAGTGCGACTATTTCATTCAATGATCTGCCTTCAGGTGTAATCTTCTTTATGAAATTTGCTCACGGAAATTTCAACTGAAAATTTTCATATATATTTCTCTGTGGGGAACTTGGTATACAACTTGAGTTTTAGCAGCATAAAATTTTAATTATCAAATCAAACGTCACGCGCATTACACAATGTTCGCTTATATACATATTGCGTCACTGTTATGTTATGACCAAAATTTCAAAAGATTTGCGTAGGCATTTTGGAGAGTTTTACGATGTGATGTGACTATCCAAAATTTGCGCGGTTTCACAGAATATTCCGCACTTCTTAAGAATATTCTAGAAGTGGGCTTATGAAGCTTGAAAGTCTTGCAAGCTTTCATGTTAACTCATTTATTTAGAACCGAGCTTGAGGCACAAAAAGAATTTTTAGGCTCGCATATTTCAGAAGTTGGTTTAGTTTCACTATATTGACACTGCGTTCTTTTAAATTTACCGTATTTCCCAAATTTCGTACAGAAATGTTCTGGCCGCTAGAAGCAGATTAAGATTAGTATATTTCGGTTGAATTCATTTCCATTTTTCACAATACTTAAATTCAAAATAGTTCATATTTCACTATAGTAAATAGAGCTGTATATTCTAATTTTCGACCTCAATTTTCACTTTACAGCTGGCAATTCATTGATACTCCCTTTATATATAAAAAATTGCTTGATATAAAAAATTGCTTGTTCACGACATAAATACTTATATTTTGCGAGAACCTGTGACTTCCTGGCACAAGACTTTGAAGAAACCGACGGCTACACGGTTTCCAAAGTTAGGTTCGGAAAACATTTGGCCAGGGAGTCCACCAAATGAAAAATTATTTGTTATAGTGATTAAAATCAAACCAGTCAACCCACTACCGGCTAGCCAGTTTTCTGCTCCTTTGCTTTTTCGAACCTCAATCCGCGGCTCTCCTCAAGCTTCTTATTTGGAGGCCTGCAGCCTTGAATAGACTTAGCAAACTTTGAAAGAAGTCGCCTGGGAAATGACTCTTCTTTATATGAGACTTATACAGTGAAAATAATGTGATTATAACGGATGATGACGATATTAAACCCTCGAAAACCTTTGTGTAGTATAGATACCTCTGTATTCGATTCAACACTAGTGATGATGATGTATGCGACGTTATATTTACCGGAAAAAAATTGATCGGAAGTAATTCATATTTAGTCCTGAAAATTTCATTATATAACATATATATAAAAGTGAGGTTGCAATTCCATCTCTGAATTTCGAGAATAAACGTTTGATGCGAGACATTTAACAGGGAAAACTAGTTATTTGCGTATTAGTAAACTAGTATTACGTTACACAATTTGATAACCAAAAAAATACAATGTCGATCAGCCTAGATCCTGCTCACCTTCCGACCGAGAAAATCCCTGACAAAACCGAAAAAACGACTCGTGTTAATTATCCGCGCCCGGAAGATTCTATATAGTCTGACTATAATGCATTTTATCCGAACGGTAATAGTATTAGTTCTTAAAACGATGGGCTTAGACAACTTAGCACAACTCTAAACATTTTTTCCAAAGAACAATCATACCATGTGCAATAACCCTGGCGATCAACATGTTTTTGTAGGACATCGTACGTAAGATGTCCTGGACATCGTACGTAAGAAGTCTTCCGTCTCTGAATTAAATATGTTTTCTTATTATCCCTTCTCCTTCATCAATTCTAAGATAGACGGGAATGGAATCAAAACGAAGTTTCAGCGTACTGAAGTGGCGCCCGTAATGATAATGTATCCTAAAAAGGGCGTTGTTCTTGCTTGATGTTTAGGCATTTTTGTTCATCCGCTGGCATAATTCTCTTTACAAATCAATATGTGTTTCATAAGCTATAGCATTATAGGAAGCGTGAGCTGACTATCATGAGCTGGCTAACTAATTTTTCAACCAATTCTCCGAATTTAGTGCTCAGGGACCTGCAGATCAAATATTTCTTATGCCATTTGACTCATTAGCTCCTACATCTTCGATTTCTTAGCGTCATATCAAATGTTCATGAATCCGTCTAACTCAATTAACGTCCTCCTGATACTAAGGAGTTACATAGCATCGTGAGGACAAAACATTATCCAGAAAAAAACGTGAATATGAGTCAGCCTACAGTGTGGTTCTGTACAAATTATTCATGTCGAAAAATCTGTTTCAATAAATGGCCGGATATCCTTCAAAGTGTTCCCATGCAGAATCCTACCAAATTCGCGATTTCCATAATGTCTTGGAGGAGTAAACGAAGGCCCTCATAATCATCTCAATTAACTTAAACATTAATCGTATTTGCGTGTAATGATACGGGTATCGACATTCTAAAAAACTGTTTGCGAACATTAACTTCATTAAATAATTCGATATGATGCCATTAGGTTACTCTGGCAGAAAATTACATTTTGCAATTATTTCAGAGAATGTAATTATTTTCATTCATTAGTTTGATTGTGGCACTTAGGTTCAGCACTAATGCCGCGTGTCGGCATCCATCTCCCGTTGCGTTTTCATTACCAATAAAACTCGATGTTCTTTGTATTTACATTTCAAATATCGTGATAATTTGCTACGATTTTTAGATTCATGTGCTACTTTTATTGCTGGAAAAGTCTGGAGCTCAGAAATTGACATTATTCAAGAGTGGGCATGAATAGTGTTATCACGCAGTCATCGATTTAATCCACCAGGCCGAGCGCAAAGTCTTATTGAATGTTGAAGGAGTTCCTAAGATGCATCCCGAACTTTGTTTCTTTTCAGAATTTTTTAAACAGAATTTATCACCAAATAAGTGTTCCTAATCCTGGATTAATTGACGTTGAATTTTATCACTGTCAGAAATTGTATCAAACAATGCTTGTAATAGTTCATTGTTCATTTACTTGACTTACTTCATTGTTCAATAGTACTTTATGATGTGCCTTCCGCTAAGAAACATTTTTAAATGCAACTTATAGAGTTCGATCTCAAATTATTCGTACGCGGAATGTTTAATCAGATTATATCAAACATTGATATAATAAATCTCGTATATTTTTTTTTCTCGTATATATTTTTCGAAGTCTATTCAGGTTTTAAACTTTCGATAGGTAGCGCAATTTGTGAAAAGAAATAAAATATCTCGAAAAACAAAAGCTAACTCGTAAATTTTTCATTCTGTTTTTTTTTGTAAATTTTTCGTGCAGCTAGAAGTGCGGTAAAACCACTCTAAAAGCTTACATGAAGTATGATGCAAGGCAAGCCTTAATTAGAGTGCACTGCCTATGAGATCTACGGGCAGAGATTGAAATTTTTCCTCTCTATTCTATTTTAACGAGCATCATAAACTATTCAATAGTTATGTGGAAATTCGCTCGTACATGCAGAAAGACTGTCACCGTATAATAATATGTTAATATATTTTTAGCACTCCCTTGGGGTAAAAATTTTTAGGTAAAATAGGATAAAAATTTTCACATCCTTTTCAAAATGTTGACACAAGAACTTGTGTCGTAAACTAAAGACAGTTTTCCTCAGTTTAATCGTTTGCATGCGTTATTAATTACTGTATATGTGCATTTAAAAATTATAAACAATTTTTGCCTGTGGTTACAACTACTACGGAATGAAAAAATTCTTTCGCTTCTATTTCATAGTAACGACGAAGCAAATAAAATTCCCTTTATAACGAAGTAAAAGGCGGTTACTGAAGCATCAGTCCTGAAGTGAAGCCTTCTGAGCTACCCTTTGATTGCTCGCCACTTCCTAGCGCCGCACTCCAACACATCTGGAAAAACCCTTCGAAACACATTATTTCTGTGTAAAACTTTTTCTGTGTAAAGATAAGGCTTAAAAGGCTCTAAAAAAGCTTTTCCCTTCTCTAAAAATTTGATCATACAATCGAGATTGGTCTTGGCAGGAATGTTTAAAAAAATTCGCATATTTTTCTACTCATGTGCCGATAATCTTGTACGGTGAGATGACGTTGCCAGCCATTGTGTCAAAAATGTATCATGAATGAAAATTTGTATCTGAATTCGTTATTGAAGTGTTCAAATTTACGCTGTAAAAGCAGTTATATTAGCAGTTACGAGGTTTATAGAGAAACAAGAAACAATAATTGATCAAAAATATATTTTACGTTAAATTTCTACTGATCACTGCATATCCAGTTAAAATTTAAAGTTCTTTAGAGATCTTTCGGTCGCTACTCTCGCCTAAGAGGTGAATCATGGGGTAAACGGCTGACTTTTGTATTCAGCCGTTAAATAGGAGCTACTTGGATGGTTCCATGCTGAAAAATATAAGGGTCAAATGACACACGAAATCAGCGACTGGTCAGCCCGCCCATGCATACCCTGCTCAGTAGCTGGCATGAGCTCTTAGCGCGAGCGTGACAATCCTCTGCCTTAGCCCTGACGCTGCATGTTCATTCTGCATCTACTAACTTATCAACACGCAAACTTTTCAACACTTCTGCATTGCGCCAACATGCTTGCGTTGGGTTATTGAATGTAAATGTTTCGTTCACGCAAGTGTTGCGTGAGGTTCCACACGCGAGCTGCGCGTGTCGGTCAGAGGGCGAGCAGACGTGTGCGAGCAGACGTGTCGGTCAGAGGGCGAGCAAAACGTGTGCAGAGCAAAACACGAGGGCATTGCGTTATCATCAACACGCTTGCGTTGCTTTTGTGTCAATAGGCTTGCGACTAGTGTCCGCCTACACGAATCTTCAGCAGAACATGCGTGAACTGCATTATCTGCAATGCGCGATTTAACGCGAAAATTGCTTTCTGTTGTGTGTCATGTTTCTAGTCAAGATTGCATGTGTTGTGTGTGCTTTCTGTTGAACACGTGTGTGTCTTGTTCTAGCAACACGCTTCCATTTTTTCAGCAACATGGACAAATGATTTCTATACAAATGGCTTCAATATCCACGCTTCGGAGGCAATATTGCTAAAATAAACCCCATAATTTTACTCTCCGTCCTAAGGTGGTTTTCCCACTACCTCCAGTTCGAGGCAATACAAGCAGCGGAGAGTCGGAGAGTGGAGACGCGGTGGAGTGAGAAGTCTGGTGCATTTCGTCTCGCACGGATGATGATTGATGTTGGAAGACTAATACATGATGAACGGCATGTATTAGTCTTCACGACCCGTGACGACCCGGGTCGTGATTTGAATAGTTACGAATTCTAAATGTAATTTCGGAGATAGTGACCTTTACAACCGCTGTTGACCGAATTTCACCGCTGTTCAACCGCTGTTGACCCCAGGTAAACAATTGATCGAATCTTTCAGGTGACGCATCGCAAAAATGACAGTTACTAGGAAATTATTCTGGATGTTACGTAGTGCATGTAAAAAGAAATAAGAATGCCAGCCAATTGCGCATTGAGTTGTATTACCGCGATTAATTCATCGTGTTTTAGTATTTCATCCTTGGAAATAAAGGGATTAGCTACCATATTTTAATCACGCTATTTGGAATGGTTTCTGCGTTAAAAGTCCATGCAATAAAAAGCCTTGTTGGCTGTTGCAATAAAACTCTAGGCTGTTGCTTGTGAATGTTGTGAGAGAACTTTGAGGATTGATCATTGCGTGAAAATGCTTAGTACTTTCGTATATATATGTGATGGAATATTTGGTACGCGTGTGTGTGGGAGAATGTTTTATGCTGGTGATTGTTTACGAATGTCTGTTTGGGCAATATGAAAGAATGTTGAATTCTCGTGAATGTTGGAGAATGTTTGATTCCGGTGCTGTGGGAACTTGGAGTTCATATTTATATTAACTGATATTATTCTCGGCTCAAGTTATTGTTTCTTTGCCATTTTCGTCTAGACTGCATATACAAAGCGTAAAGGGAGTCAAATGCTCCTCTATTCCACCCAGAGTATGGTATTTTTACCGCACATTTCAGATGCGGCCGTGTCCATCTCGAAGCTATTAGTTGCCAAGTATGCGCATACCGCACTCGCCCCACGGTCGCCAGGGAAGAGACCAGACTGTAATCGGCACTCATTTCGTGCGTAAAGCCAGAGCAAAAAGAGGACATAGAGACGCTAATTTACGCGCTGGGCGAGCTTATTGGGTCTCTAATTCAGAAGCTAACCACCTCCCCCCCTCCATCAATTCCAGTCGGGTATATGCTTGTACAACTCGCAATTCATTCGCCTTAAGACGAAATAATTGTCAATTGCGCACAAAACTTCTTATCTTAAAGGAAAGATCCAATCAGAGATAATTCAAACATCTGCCTATCAATACTGTGTATAGCACATTGGACACATTTTCTAGGTTTTGTCTGGTAGTCACCAGGATACCATTTTCTCGCGAGTTGTCATTTCGATTCCTAATAGCATCCAATTATGCATACATTTAGTTTTATGATGTAAATAGATAAATAATTATAGATTTCATAAATAAAATATTTTTCTAGAGTAATTTAATTTAAGGTATTTCAGTTTTTCTAAATAAACAATGCGGAAAAAACTTCGCGAAGTATTTTGCGCGAATGATTTATATGAACTCTATATAAAAGTTACCCTAAAAAGTGGTCTTCAGTAGCCACTATATACGTGATTTTAAATTAAAACTGGAAGAAAAATTACTATTACTGAGCCATCTTTGCATTATAGCTTATGAAAATTTCATTGCGCTTTCAAAATTGTAATTTCTATGATGTCATATCTATCAGCTTTTTGCACAAATTGTATATTTTTTCCGAAATATTGCGACATAATATCCTTTTAAAGACTTATTTTACGCGTACCTTGTTCACGAGTTGGCGTAAACCTCCTGATACTTTTAATAGCTTTTCGACACGCAGGATACCAAACAATTCAACGTCAACATTCCAGTCGCAAACTTGCGCACGAAAGAACTGAACTTGCAAGGAGACTAAAGATTTCCCCCACTCTCACAAATCTGTCACTAAACTCCGCAGACTTAAATAAGAGGTCGTAAAAGCTCAAGGGTTTGGAGTATTGTAAATTAAGGAACTACGATTGCGGAGTATCTATTGATAAAATACATTCTAATACCAACTGCTTTTCGTTGTCAAACGTCTTTTCCGAACGTTTATCGAAAAAAATAAATGGAAGAAAGAAATTACTCCGATACTTCCGAAAATTTTCAATCGTAAATTTGTTGTAGCGGACCAGAAGTAGTCATATTCCTGTATTATATTTTGTGGTTTAATTCATCATCTATTGTTCTGTAACTCCGATAATACTACATTATTTTCAGCTTTCAAAAGCTTAATGCACGCATAATCGATGATTATCAAAGTAATTAAAACAATTTTGATTTAATAATATCAATTGATGATAACAATAACAATTCGAGTACAAAATAATGATGTTATAGCATCAACCCTGAAAACTGGATTGGACTACTGCGAGAAAAATTTTCTTTTGGCTAGAGAGAAATTCCTCCGCGATGAAGAAATTTAGCCTCGCTAAGCGTTAATATGATTCTTCGAGCAAACAAAATATTTTTCAGAAGAAATCGAATATTTTTATAATCAAAATTTTCTAACAAGTGACTGAAACTATAGAAGTGAAATTTAAACTTCAGCAGAGCGCGCCTGTATTTAAAGAAAACAAATCTGAAGTTTCGCTTTTTTACCTATAGCTTCCTCTCACGTTTCAAGAAGATCACAAACCTGATAGAGGTATAAATGACTGCACTGACTGGATATAAATTATTCCAGAACAGTGGAGGGGTCTAGCGTGTTAGCTAGACTCCAGCCAGAGCGTTCTGAATTTAACGGAAATTATTGGTCCAAAAGTCGCTGATCAAGCAGTTCGTTGTCCGAGTGACCGACGGTTACTGTTGGCACGCGAGGGAATCAAGCAAACGAATTGATTGCTAAAATACTATATTTAAGTTGCGCGTTTCAAACTGTGAATCCGTTAACTGGTTAATTAGGTAAACAAAGCAGGTTAAGCCAATGGATGGAAGAAAATTCTTGGAACTGTTTCTCAAACGCTGCTCTTTTTCACAAATCGAAAAATTTCCTTTTTAAAGCAGGCGGTAGTAACCTTTTTTATCTACGTCAAAATTTCGGGCTAGGATTTGAGACCACTCCTATTTACCCAGTATTTTACTGGATTCCAAAATATTGATAGAAGTAACAGAAACATGTACATGTCAGACATTTCGAACTCGGAGGAAAGGTCTACAAGGTAGAGCGAGAACTAAGTAACGCTTAGCAGCCACCTTAGTGCGCCAACTATTGCCCGTGGTTAGCTCTGGTCTCTGCCTTTTCTATTGTTGGGATAATCGTTACTTTGTCTACTATAAGGCAAATACTTTATCAAGGCAAATTCCTATTTTACATTACTATAATATAGTAAGAAATTCTTTAAAAAATTCATGATACGAACAATCAATATGATTAACTCAAGATAAAAAATCATAACTCATTTCATTGTAAGACACAGTTTCGCATTTCGTGTAGATCAACACAGTCGCTAATCTATTAGCCTGACAAGATGTCTATGATCAACTGCCCGGTCACATATCAAATCGATAAGCTAATGGGCTGTCCGGGATATTCGGAAATGTTCCGGGCCACATTTATGCAAAATAGTGAGTAATAGAGCATTACATTAAATTTACGGCGGATGAACGATGCATTTGTCTATCAGAGAAGATCTAAAATCTAAACCGGAGCTTTCTTAGTGCATCTAAAATGATTTTCGATGCAAACTGATGAAAATAGAGTCAGAAATAAATATAACTGACGAATAAGCAACATTCTATCTCCAAAGTAACCGTGAACAAGGTCACGCGTCTCGCTGCACATTGCCAAATGAAATTGATTTACCGCTTTGGTTACAGCTAGAGGAGTAATTTGTAGAGTAATTTTTGCTTTCCTTCATTAGATTATTTATTATTATTGTTAAATCTTTACGCCCACAACTTAATATAAATTCTCCTTGTACCATTGATATAACAAAAGAATTTTATCGCTGAAGTTGTAGAAATTTCGATTTTCGTTCCAGGTGAAAAGCTTAATTTTACATGCTGTGCATTTCCTTCAAAAACGTTTTGTTATGTGCACAATTTTAAATAATATGTCACGGTAAATGATCACTGATAAATGGGTACAGATGTGGTGCACAAGTACGCAGTGCATTGTGCACATGCAGCACAGTGCAGTACTCAGTGATGAGCAAACTGCAGTGCACTAAATGAGTGCGAAGGAACAGATAAAATCATTACAGTGGCCCGAAGGAGAGAAGCAGCATTGAGGTTTGCATTAACTGTGCTCATAATTTAAACAATACAAGGTTAGCAAATACAGAATTTAAAAGGTATAAACAGTCATATATGACTTACGGTCATATATGCGCCACAGATGAGCGATCATTGGATAAATACTGAAAGATATTAATTGACTGCAGCTTAATGACAAATGAGGATGACTTCATACTTCAGTTTTATACTTGGTGTATGAGACAAAAATGTCGAACAAGTTTTATTCAGTGAAAGAATTTCCACCGACCAAATAATATCTGAGAGTAAATACAGTGCAGACCTTATGCAGAAAATATAGTGAATTATTGATTAAGGTTGCATAAATACATATTTTGTTTTCGCACGACACATCGTCTGGAATTGAATACTCAAATATATTTCCAAAAACGCCAAAGTTTAATAATTTGGTTTAAATAATCAACCGAGGATAATAATGCATACAATTTTCTTGTCAATAGAACCAAAATTTACACTTCAGTAATTAAATTTTCACAGGAATTAAATAAACAAAATTCATTGCGCCAGTGAGACATACTGCAAGCTAACATTTGTTGTCTTTTAAAACACCCTTTTGTATTTGGTTTTCTTTTATGATGATTTTGTGATTGTTCATTACCATTTTTAGTTACGTAATTTACTTCCAGATCAATATTCTCGCAATATACTACACGTTTATTGTTAAAGTCGAGTCTAGAAAAATGAACAAAATCAGTTTAATCCTTTTTTTGAAAATCACTTATATCCAATAAATATTTTCAAATGCAATTATATCTGGTTTTAGCATGAATTATTGAATGCCATTACTCGGATATTTGTTGAAAATTCTTTTTTTTAATTTCCATCATTGACTTTATTTTTCATTTTATTTTCCATCATTGAACTGCAATCAATATTTTAGCTACGAAGTTCCCAATTGAGTGCCAATTGGGCCCTCCAATGCTACGCTATTATTACATAGAGCAATCGAACACAGTAAAGAACTTGATAATTATTGAAAAACTTTGGTCGTAAAGATCAAGACGAGCACGAAAAGTTCTTCGTGGTGCATTGCTCAGGCGGCTACCCGAGGTGAGGAAAAATAAAGATCAGACACTGATAAAACGTTGCAAAAACTTGACTTTTAATGATATCGAGCTTATTCGAAGATTGATGAAACGTCAGCAATTTATTGGATAAATTTGCCAATTTTTGTAGGAATAAAGCAGGATAGAGTAACCGAGGTTCAAATAAAATTTGCTGCCAGAAACAGTTATATTAATTAATGCTGAAAAGCACAAGTAACTAGATTAAAGTTAATTAGAGTACAGGAGCGGCAAGATGTAAGTATATCGGCTTGTTCTACGGTGACTCCCTGCAAAGGTCAAAGTCTTATTTACATTCAATTAAATAAATTACCTCGCACCTAAATCAAAATGGAATTAAGCATTAACTATCAAGAACATCCCTATAAACACGAGATGGCAATTAATTGTGCGAAGTACAATGTCTAATTTACATTCAATTAAATAAATTACTTCACACCTAAATCAAAATGAAATTAAGAATTAAATATCAACAACATCCTTATAAACACGAATTGGCAATTACAGTAACAGATACCACAAAATATACACACGACACTAGAAAATCAATTATCCCTACCTCTGTATTTACTGAATTACACACACAAATCCTTACACGTAACCCAAAGCCAGTCCTCATAGGATTCGTATACTTCTACGGGATCGTCAACCCGCTCGCTTAATTCTAAATTACTGTGATCTTTCACTTCATCAAGTGGTTTTAGAAATCGAGAATATTGTGTCAAGATCCCTACAGTCTCACATCTCTTGAGAATTCATTTTGATTAAAGTTGTTCATGTATTGGATAGACTAAATTGGGTATGCGCAATTGTGGAATAATAATTTATGCCAAAGTTGTATTTAATATAATAATAATAATTTATAATTTAATTATAATAATTTATAATAATAATAATATTAATAATAATAATAATTTATTCCACAGAGTGTTTTACTTGCATTTTCCTCGCTAAATACCTGAGCCAGAGAGAAGCTCTGTCATATCTCTTTTAAAATCCATTTTCGGGCGATGATATAACAGTTTGCAAATGGTATCAGAACTGTAAGAAAGTGAAGGTACAATAATTTTAAACTCTCCACTAGCAGTCCAAACTACATTAATTACCAGACATTTCCTGTGATCTCAACACATTACATTAGCGACTGAATTAAATTTTCTAAAGTACGCACCATAGTACGATCGATGAATTAAAGTTTCTAGTGTATGCACCATAGTACGATGTTCAAGACATTGTTGAGTTCCTCCGCCTCGGTTAATTGTATGTTACTCAGTCTAGTGTCTTCACCTCTGCCAAGTGCCTTCGACTACACCAAACATGCGTGTCACTGCAGCTGTCTGCATTATTGTTTGTTGTCTGTGCAAAGTAATTTTGTGTGGACCAATGTCAGGTTTTTTTGTGGACCACTGCCAGGTTTGGTGTGGACCACTACCAGGTTTTGTGTGAACCACTGCCACTGAGAAGATTCTGAGTCACTCAGAAAAATCTGAGTCACTCTGAAGAATCTGAGTCACTCTGAAGAATCTGAGCCACTCTGAAGAATCTGAGCAACTCTGAAGAATGTGATCCACTCTGAAGAATCTGAGCAACTCTGAAGAATCTGAGCCACTCTGAAGAATCTGAGCAACTCTGAAGAATCTGAGCAACTCTGAAGAATCTGAGCAATCCTGAAGAATCTGAGCAACTCTGAAGACTCTGCACAACTGGAATTTGTCGACACCATTTCCAGCTGTCTCGAGTGGGGAGTGCCTGTGCAGTGGCATTAGAGTTTCAATGTCAGTTTATTCCACTTTAAACTGTATTTAATCGCAAAAATAATTTATTTTTAATAAGGCATTTTTCTCCGTTTTTTAAGTCATTCACTTGTTCCAACTTGTTTTAAAACCAAGTCGATGAATGAATATTTAGTTCCGGTTAGATTTCATGAAAAAAACACAAAGTTGTGCTTCGTAAATCAACAATCATTTGTAAACAAGTAATCTTGATGGTATTACATATGGCAATGGTATTAGATAATAAATTAATAAATATTGGTATTATATATATCTATATTGTTATTACGTATATAATTGTATTACCTGCATCTCAATGGTATTACATGCGTCAATGAAAAAATGTCCTGGTACTCGTATGAGTATGCCCCTGAGTAATGAGCTCGGCCAACGCAAATATTTGACTTCCCAATGTAATTCTGTTGCAGGAACTTTAACTAACATTCATGAAAAGGTCACTGTAGTCTTGTAATATATTTAAAAGCTGGTAAACATTCAATTAGCTCTACGAACCTCTGATCAAACAGTGATAGCAGCAGCAAATGTAATGGGCAAAAAATATCTCCTGCAGCGAAGCAAGTACAACCTATTTCGTTTAATTAAGAACATGACGCGTTGTAAAAATTGAACTGAATTTAACCGAAACTTGTAATTGTTATCTTATATTAATTTTGATCTAATAAATAGAGAAATAGAATGTATTCTAGGAAAACGAATGTTTAAATTGTTGATCTGTGCTGAGAAAGTAACTCGTTCGACTTTTTACTACTGCAATAAGTGGTCATTACGGCTATCATTTAAATTTAGGCTTTGTGCGCTTAATGACTAAATAAATCATCACAGCGACAGAAAACGAACCAAAATTTACAATCGATGCAGCGAGTAATTATTGTCAAAGTGTTAATCAAAAACCATGTATGGTTTGTGATTAATCATTGAACTGATTTTGGTTCTATCAAAAATGTAAAATTGTAATTAGAAATTTGAAATAATTTATTTAAATTTTGACTTTGGTTCTATCAAAAATGTAAAATTGTAATTAATAATTTTAATTAATTTATTTAAATAAGGCACTTGCCGATGATTTAACGTCAAACAGATTTAAGGAGGTTAACATAAAAATTTTCATATTCTTAGCTAATTTATCTCCAAGTACACACTCAGTGATATATTCCAGCTTCCGTGATTCCGACATTAGAGAAATTAACTTTGCCACTTGAGTTAATAATATTAATTTGACAAATATGAACTTACATGGATTGGAATTTCCTCGTAGTTTTACCTAAAAGAAACCACGCATATATTAAAATACCATTCCGTTCAATCTGTTAAGGATATTTTATTATCATTATTATCATGTTAATTATGCTGAAATTAGAATGTCATAACTGGATTAATTTGATTCTACAACTTGTTACCATCAAAATTTATTTTTGTTCAAAAGAATTGTAAGAATCTGCTAGGCAATATTTGCGTTTACTTTGCTTGATGAAAATGTGAAAGTTTTGCCTTCGATATTCTTCAAATATTGACAAGGTTAGAATTTTATATATGATTTATATACTAGTATCTAAACAATTAATTAAAATACATTCTGTCAGATTTATACGAAATGTTGTATTATACAATTATATTACTTTGCTATTAATTATATATGGTCAAATTTTTAGCCATGGACAGCGCGCAATTATAACACATCGGACTATATGCTGCATTACTCTATCAAATCTTAAGATCAGCAGTAAAATAATTCTCTCAAGAAATTACTTCAATTCTTTAGGAACAAATCGCGTTTGGATCTTTCAATTCCCTACTATTTAATAGTTGCATGTTAATTCCCAGACATTTCCATCGTTGCATTTCATAAATAAATCATATCGAACCGTGCATGTAAATGAAGTCTGCATTAGTAGCAAATAAGCAAAGATATGTAAAGAGCCTAAATTTTCGAATTGTATTATTTTTTGGAAATTTTAACTGAGAAAAACTTGTTTATTGGACAACCAAACATTATTTCAAGACCTGATATTTAGGGCTTCATTTGATGCAAGCGTACAATTAACGACATTCAAAATTAGCTTGAAACTATATGACATGACCGGACTCTGACGAACAAGTCCTTCTAGCAAATATCAGGCTTATAAAACGATCCTTGTTCCCTTCATCTTCCTAAAAGTGAGTCAATTCTTCCAAGAGCCCTCGCAACATCGCCCTCTGGCACAACTTCTCGTGAGTCTGGCATTCCTTAACCTCTTGAAAATCCGAGACCCTTGAGCGCACAAACTTTGAACAAAGATCTCGCGTGACAAGGGCGCTCGGTTGATCCGATGGATTATTGCACAAAAAGTTAGGTAATCTCACATAAAGAATTTTTAAAGCAGTTTCATGGAACAAATATACTTTTATGAAATGCGTTTATATGTTTAGAACACTTGATAGAGCACTCAAAGGGATGAAAATACTTAAAGACAATGAAAAATAATATATATGCAGTTCTCATTATTTCTAGAACAAAAATTGAAGATCACAAAAAGTGATTAATATATAAAATTCTACAACGCATAATTATTTACGCCCTTGAATTTATTGATCAGACGATGTCTGATCATAGCAATTTATTTACAATCTCATTTAATTCTAAAACTCCAGTTGAATTTTCAGATAAAACCATAAATAACATTCAGCGAAC
>NW_025938680.1:5733-17224 GCF_000764305.2 Hyalella azteca | reverse complement strand
ACGTGTACTGCACGCAGGGCACGTGTACTGCACGCAGGGCACGTGTACTGCACGCAGGTATTACGAGATACATTTTTAGTTAATATCGGAAATAATTATAGTATAGTACACAATATAGTGTACTGGGCATCTCACATTATAGGCCCCTTAGGACGGCAAAAAATCAGCGCAGTACGAAATCATTTCATAAGCCAAGGCACGGAGGCGGTATTTAGAACGTGGCTGTTGTTATGACAACGCCACAATCCAACTTTTTTTAAGTAAAATATAATAGCAATATAACAAAAATTCACAATTATTATATCGCTCAATTAATTGTCTTTTCAAGATTTTTGTAACATTTTCGTAGTCATGTTATTTCTAGAGTAAATGCAAAATACTTCGAGGCTTTTTCTTCAAGGGTAACTGATGTAAATCAGNGATTGACGATTATGAAGCTTCCAAGCCTCAGTTATCGACGTCTGCGTGGGGACCTCATTGAAGTATACAAGTATACTCATGGTTTATACAAGGTCCCAGAAGGCTTGTGGGGACCTCATTGAAGTATACAAGTATACTCATGGTTTATACAAGGTCTCCGATGGATTACTGGAATTTAAACAAGAACCAACACCTTTAGGAAATTCCTTTCATTGACATAACAGCTGCGCTGAACTCTTGGCCGTGATTTGCGATACTTTGGTGCGAGTCTAATTTTGAGGCGTTGCGTGCGAGAAAGCCTGTACTTTGTAAATTGTGCGCCACTGAAATAAAATCTTTAAGGATACTTAAAATGTGATAAACTTGAAGAGCGTATTCTGATGTACGTCTGGTAATGGAAACTCGATAACAGAGTCACAACAGACCACGTGGCTTCTGTTCTATCGTGATGAGACAGACTTAAGTCGAGGGTAACTGCCTCAGATTGATTGCTATGCTAACTCAAATACCCAGTCGCCTTTGCGGCAATTTTTGGGGGCAAAAATATTATACTGCAATTAAGAACGAACTTTCATGACTAATACGTGTGATGCAGTTGCAACTTATCCGTAACTACTGAACATTACGTGTGGAAATCAGCGTAGTAGAAATGATCGAATCCTTAACTATACTATTATTACAAAATGTCCATCATGTACTGTATCTCGACATATCAATTACCTTGCACGCTTACGCATGTTTGCACAAAAATTGCTACTCATTTATACATTTCGTTTCCGCCCAATCTTTGCTGCTTACAATACTAAGGGCTTCAAACTTGCTAAATTTTTAGTTCCGGTTTTGAACTGTCTCACCACCAATCAGTATACGGTAGACAATACTTACATGTTCGTGGATCGCTTAAAGAATTTCACTAATGTTCAGGACTTGACTATGGCTTCAGTTGATGTAAAAAATTTGTTTTCCAATATACCCCTCCATGAAACTATCGATATCTGCCTTAAGTTCTTTGTTTAAAAGTGTCAATGACTGTGTCATGGGTTTGAACCGCAACTGTTTTAAATCTCTCCTTGAATTAGCTGTTTTAAACTAATTTTTTTATTTGATGGCAAATTTTAAAGACAAATTGGTGGTTTGGGCATGGGTCTTCCTCTCGGCCCTACTTTTGCGCACATTTTCATGTGTTTTCACGAGGCTATAAGCACGACAGAT
The DNA here is from genome assembly GCF_000764305.2 of Hyalella azteca. Taxonomy (NCBI): domain Eukaryota; kingdom Metazoa; phylum Arthropoda; class Malacostraca; order Amphipoda; family Hyalellidae; genus Hyalella; species Hyalella azteca. The sequence continues at coordinate 15,592 of NW_025938680.1, read as the reverse complement.
ATTGAGCCGTGCGCTCTACCGCCGGTCGACAGTTTCACTGGGCTGAAGTGTGTGGCTCTACGTTTTGCTGAGAGTTTGTGATGGTAAGTTACTCGTAAATAACTGCTTTAGCCCAGATAAAAGTTTTTTGCTGCTAAATACAACTGTTTTCGATTACTGTACATGAAGCTTTTGAAATTATTGTGAGTTGCATTGTGAAAGTATTATTTATTGTGTTATTATGAGTTCAAGTTTAGACTATTAGCTTTTGAAATAAATTGTTGACACGATATAAATTCAAATGATACCTAGTGGGGCAATGGGCCCATGCGTGCCACGGAGCAAAGCGCCTATGGTGGGCTCAATATTCGAAACTATGACTAGCTTTTTGAGTTACAAATTACACTTCATATTGTATGATGTTTTTTTTGATTTGCCGCCTCAAGGCAGCAGGCTCTAGTTTCTAATTATGCGTATTTATGACCCCTTATCTTTTTTTCACCCCAACAACATTATGCGTAACTATAAAAGGACGACCAATATAGCCAACTATTCTCAAACTGAACTCCAGAAAGTCTTGGAGGAAATTAGGAATGACAAATTACCAAGAGTTCAAATTGTTAAGTAAACGTTGCGTCGGCACAGAGATGGCAAGGTGAAGCAAGAAAATAGAGCGTTAGTACTTACGTTCACTTAATCATAGACAAGAAAATAGAGCGTAAGTACTTACGTTCACTTAATCATAGACAAGAAAATAGTGCGTAAGTACATACGTTCACTTAATCATAGACAAGAAATAGAGCGTAAGTACTTACGTTCACTTAATCATAGACAAGAAATAGAGCGTAAGTACTTACGTTCACTTAATCATAGACAAGAAAATAGAGCGTAAGTACTTACGTTCACTTAATCATAGACAAGAAAATAGAGCGTAAGTACTTACGTTCACTTAGCGAGTTTTGAAAGTATGGTCCCTGGAGTTTTTGTTCAGGAAGATACGATAACTACATCCTTAATTGGCTGAAATAGGAGCATGTACGAATTTCCTGCAAATATTTGGATTATATATGGACGAAACTGGAACGAAGTTTTTTTTTGGTTAAGTAAATATATTTTTACTGGTCAGGGATACATTTTTCATGTCAAGGATGAATTTTTTATTGCAATGATATATTTTTCAAGTGAAGGATATATATTTTTATGTCGAGGAAATATTTTTTCACGTCAGTGATACATTTTTTTAGCCATGAATATATTTTTTCATGTTAAGGACATGATTTTTTTAGGTTGTCAATTAATGTACGAATGTAATATTTTTATTACATTTTTCTTATTTTGAACTGTAAAGTGTTGTTTCATCATCTTTTTAACAAAAAATATGCAATTGGGGTAAGAGGACTAAGGGTGGGCGCCTTGCCTCAAGCCCATGGGTCCATTGCCCCAGGCGGCAATGGACCCATTTTGACACTTTTTACAAAATAGTGTTTCACTAAATATTGAATAACTCCATAGGCGTCTAATTCACATCGTACATTCCTCATTAGTTGTGACACTAAATAAAACAAAGAACCACCTCGTATGGTTTTTAAACCATGGAACCTTTATTCTATGGTTTTCAAACCATGGGTTTGGCTTTAAAATCTCCTGTTATATTTTCTCCCATATCTCCTGTTATATCTCCTGTTATATCCTGTTATATCTACTGTTATCTCCTGTTATCTCCTATTATATCTCCGGTTAACTCCTGTTATATCTCCAGTTATCTCCTGTTATATCTCCAGTTATCTCCTGTTATATCTCCTGTTATATCTCCTGTTATATCTTCTGTTATCTCCTGTTATATCTCCTGTTGTATCTCCTGTTATACCTCCTGTTATATCTCCTGTTATCCCCTGTTATCTCCTGTTATATCTCCTGTTATTTGCTGTTAGTAGTTTAGTTTCCACCGCGTATGAGTAGTAAAAAATTATATTTATACGGTGGGGAGCTTCCTCTGGTAATGAATGCATATTTAAGTAGTTTCTATCTCATAGTTTAATGTAATGATTCTTGGTAGGACTAACTTATTAACAATGAGCTACGCGTGTGATAGCTTGTATAGTTACCCCTGAAAAGGAGCGGGTGAATGGGATTCATTTTTGAGTCTTCAGTATGTGTGCATAGATTTTTCATCAACGTATAATAAGTGAGTCTTCTGTAATAAACGTTTCATGTATTAATATTTTTGAACGCTGGTTAAGAGACTGCAACTCAGTTGGGTCTCCGCCGCGTACGAGTGCCATTATAGGAATACGAGAATGAATATGAGAATAAATATTTATGCGGTAGAATCATGCGTTGGTAATGTAGTATATTTTAACAGATTCTAAGTCATTGTTTGATGTATATTCATAGCTTATATGTCATAGTTTAATGAATATTCATAGTATATTTGTCATAGTTAAATGTACTGAGCGCGTTCAATAGATGTTAATAAGTTAGTCATGCGAAGAATCATTACATTAAACTATGACATAGAAACTACGAAAATAAGCATTCATTACCAGAGGAAGTTTTCCACCGCATACATATTTTTTATATCTCATACGCGGTGGAGACTCAACTGAGTAGCAGTCTCTTAACCAGCGTTCAAAAATATTAGCAAATTTGCAAGTAAAAGAAACCCTCTACAACTTGCAAGTTGTAAATGTGTTTACAGCTGGTAAAATTTTAATATGAATATGATTTTATCATATTATGCCCGATAACAGCGGCCCACGTGCCGATAACAGCGGACCACGTGCCCCATAACAGCAGACCACGTGCCTGATAACAGCGGACCACGAGCCTGATAACAGCGGACCACGTCGTGCCTGATAACAGCGGACCACGAGCCTGATAACAGCGGACCATATGCCTGATAACAGTGGACCACGAGCCTGATAACAGCGGACCACGAGCCTGATAACAGCGGACCACGTGCCTGATAACAGCGGACCACGAGCCTGATAACAGCGGACCACGTGCCCCATAACAGCGGATCGCATGCCTGATAACAGCGGCCCACGTGCCGATAACAGCGGACCACGTGCCTGATAACAGCGGACCACGAGCCTGATAACAGCGGACCACGTGCCTGATAACAGCGGACCCCGTGCCGATAACAGCGGACCACACGCGTGATAACAGCGACCCACATGCCCGATAACGGCGCCCCACATGCCCGATAACAGCGGTCCAAATGCCCGATAACAGCGGCCCACGCGCCCGATGACAGCGGCCCACGTGCCCGATGACAGCGGCCCACGCGCCCGATAACAGCGGCCCACGTGCCCGATGACAGCGGCCCACGCGCCCGATAACAGCGGCCCACGTGCCCGATATCAGCGGACCACGTGCCTAATAACAGCGGACCATGAGCCTGATAACAGCGGACCACGTGCCGATAACAGTGGACCAAATGCCCGATAACAGCGACCCACGTGCCCGATAACAGCGGCCCACATGCCCGATAACAGCGGCCCACATGCCCGATAACAGCGGCCCACGCGCCCGATAACAGCGGCCCACGTGCCCGATAACAGCGGCCCACGCTTCCGATAACAGCGGCCCATGTGCCCGATAACAGCGGCCCATGTGCCCGATAACAGCGGCCCAAATGCCCGATAACAGCGGCTCACGCGCCCGATAACAGCAGCCCACGCGCCCGATAACAGCGGCCCACATGCCCGACAACAGCAGTCCACGTGCCCGATAACAGCGGCCCACGTGCCCGATAACTGCGGCCAACGTGCCCGATAACAGTGGCCTTCGCGCCCAATAACAGCGGCCCACATGCCCAATAACAGCGGCCCACGCGCCCGATAACAGCGGCCCACGTGCCCGATAACAGTGGCCCACGCGCCCGATAACAGCGGATCACGTGCCTGATAACAGCGGCCCAAATGCCCGATAACAGCGGCCCACGTGCCCGATAACAGCGGCCAACGTGCCTGATAACAGCGGCCTTCGCGCCCGATAACAGCGGCCCACGTGCCTGATAACAGCGGCCCACGTGCCCGATAACAGCGGCCCACGTGCCTGATAGCAGCGGCCCACGTGCCCGATAACAGCGGCCCACGTGCCCGATAACAGCGGCCCACGTGCTCGATAACAGCGGCCCAGGTGCTCGATATCAGCGGCCCAAGCGCTTGATAACAGCAGCCCAAGTGCCTGATAACAGCGGCCTTCGCGCCCGATAACAGCGGCCCACGCGCCCGATAACAGCGGCCCACGTGCCCGATAACAGCGGCCCACGTGCCCGATAACAGCGGCCCACGTGCCCGATAACAGCGGCCCACGTGCCCGATAATAGCGGCCCACGTGCCCGATAACAGCGGCCCACGTGCCATCCAAGAGGTGCTAAAATCATTGTTTTGATGCTGATAATGTGCATTGTCTCACACACTATATATAAGATATAACATTGTCGTCGCGAATTTCCCGCTCACGGACTTCGCCGCACTGTGACTACTGGCCTTAAACGTATATTATTAACGTAGAAAACTTTCATGAGTAAACTGCAGTATTTTTTCAAGAAAAATTAACTTTCGTTTGCTTGTAATGCCGATGACAACTATGAAATAATCTTCAATTCTTCAACCATTATAATAAGAAAAAACGCTATTATATCTTCTGCCTAGTTTTACTAGCGGAATGTTACAACGGTACTTGCAAAGTACAGTAAATTATAATTATCTTAGAAGGCATTACAGAGAAGACACAGTCATTGACATTCATGATGAAAGAAGTCGATCTAAAATTTAAAAGCGAAGAAAATAGCCAGAAAATTCACCATTTCTTATAAAGGAAAACGTTTCGGATACCAGCTCCATCATCAGTTCAAAACCAGTAAAACGTGATAAAGGGAACAATGAAATTAATATCACGTTTTACTGGTTTTGAACTGATGATCTGATGATGGAGCTGGTCTCCGAAACGTTTTCCTTTTTTAAGAAATTGTGAATTTTCTGGCTATTTTCTTCGCTTTTAAATTTTTGATAATCTTGCGATTTAAGCAGTCAAGCGATTTTAATACTTATATACGATCAAAATACGGGAAGGAAGTCGAGTTCTAGTGTATGGAATTTTAAAATAATTATCTATGCTCATTGAAACTTTGATCTGCCTCCACTTAACATTTAGAATATGATTCATTTATTCTTCTACGTTTTTGATAAAAGATTTGACGGCGTCTGTGACGTCTTAAACATCACGGACAGTCCTGACCTCCATGTTATGCAGCGCTGTTGTTGGGTTGGGTGCCTGTTAACATAACATAACATAGTGATGTCGGCGCTGAAGAGTAGGCCTGATGTGGCCTGTCGCCGATTCCTTTCCTTTTCGTGCCTTGTTCACTCTTCAATGAGGTACCCACAATACTTCTGGGACCTTGCATAAACCATGAGTATACTTGTATACTTCAATGAGGTACCCACAATCCTTCTGGTACCTTGTATAAACCATGAGTATACTTGTATACTTCAATATGAGGTCCCCACGCAGACGTCGATAACAAAGGCTTGGAAGCTTCATAATCTTCAATTTTTCTTCATAGGACGTCCAGGTCGGGCGTTGCGCCTTCATTTCATGCCTTGGCAGCAATACTAAAGTATGCGGAAAAAAACTTTATTAATTGTTAATTTTATTTTTTATTACGTCTTATCCTGCTTTTTATTCTCGTCAAGAACTCGAATGCGTGGCGAATTCTTCACTAATGTTATGTTTACCTTTGTTACCCTAAATGTATACATTCAGATTATGACTGCTCATAAGCCAGATATGAGTGAAAGTCATTGATCGTGAAAATAGATGTGAGAATTTGGTTGCTAAGTTCATTCTATGCAAGTTTCCGCTCGATAATTTGTCACCGTCTGTTATGCTGCCTAGATTGCTGAGCTGTCAGGTCAGCAGTCAACGTCGAAATACTCACAATGATAGAGCGCGTATTAGGCGCATGTTGACAAATGCAACCTGAGTTTTTGTCGTTCCTTGCGGGAGCCTAAAGTTGAAGAGGGATATAATATTATTTGTTCAGGGGGGCATAGGCCTAAAGTTAAGAGGGGTATAATATTATATGTTAAGGGGGGCTTAGGCCTAAAGTTAAGGGGGGTATACCCTCCACAAAAACTTCCACATTTACTAACGGATCTTTCCGAAACTTTACACTTATATGTAAAACCAAAATGCAAGAACATTTTGTTCGTATGATTTTTCGGAAAGATTAATAGAAAACGTGAAATTCATAGAAAACGGACAAAAAAGGGGGTATTGTAAAAATCTATCTCCTCCTATGGTTTTCAAGCTATAACATTGAGACGCATATCATTCGATGCGTAAAGACCATACCTATCGAGTTATCGAGCCCTTTTTTGGATTTTGCCTTAGTTTTTTTCACGCATTTTTCCGTTTTCCCCTAATTTTTTCTCGTTTCCTTCAAATTTTCCCCACTCCCCACCCCCCAATTTGTATCCAAACTATGCACAAATCTAAAAAAGGGGCTTGATCACGCGATAGGTATGGTCGTTACAAATCGAATGGTATATGTATCATCGCTGTAGCTTCAAGACTATAGGAGGAGATAGGTTTGCCGTGACAATAAGTGCGAATGTTCAGGAGAGCGCGACAAAGTCCCGCCCGCTTCGCAATAGGCACTCAATGTAGCAAGGATACCAAACTAAACGTTTCTGGAGCCTGATTCCAGTCAAGGATGGTGGGAGCGACTTCATGCACACCTCCTCATACAGCGCCTGGCGGGTTACTGAGCTGCACCTCGAGAAAACACTGTAATTATAGTGCTGGCCAGCGAATTAGCACCTATCTAATTTGTTAAAGAACTCTCCCTCCCGCCCTCATTTCATGATCTGTCGTGAGAGCATAAATCAACGTACAGAGATGGCAATGGTACCGCTGGATAGGGCAGAATGTCATCTTTAAGATGAGACTAAAACCGGTAAAGCCAATTACGAAAATTTTAGAGTGTGCCCCCTCTTAATTAGTTAGTCACATTAGTAGTAACATTACATAATGACAGAAACTATGAAAATATACATACATTACCTGAAGAAGTATTCAACGGAATACATGTTTTTAAATTTACCTCGTACGCAGCGGAGACCCAACCGAGTTGAATCTCCTAACCAGCGTTCAAAAATATTATCAATCAGAAATTTCACAGGAGCTAATCTGTTGACCGTGGAAACAAAATTTATGCACACTTACTGAAGAGTCAAAAGTGAATCCCGTTTCCTAGCTATTTTCTAGGGGTAACTAAACAAGCTCTCACGGGCGTAGCTCACGGCTGCAATACATGTTTTTGAGGTAGAACTAAACATATTCGATTCCTGCAAATCGGCAATCCTTGTCTCCAGTGGATATTATAAGAATTTATTCTTAGTCAATATCAAAATTGATGTGATTTGGGGCTCAAATTTTAAAGATCCTATTAAATGATATCGCATACATAAACTGCAATCTGGATAACAATATTAGCAGCATGGACACTGGCAGTAACCAGCTTTTACAAGTTATCAAACTTGTATGCTTTTAGTGCACGAAGAACACCAGTTCCAATAAATATAATAAATTTATCTTCAAATGCCTTCAATGCACTCCAGATATGTGAAGATTGGCATCAAATATATGCACAAACTAGTAAGAATACCGTAGTGCAGTTATAATTTTCATCAGCTATAACATATATAACAAGTGATGCGCATAAGTTGAATTATATCAGCGAGTTCAAGGCAGGACTCCAGATAATCAAGGAAATGATATAACATATTGTAAGGTGCAGACAATGTTATACAGTTGTGGTAATACAGGCCGCCATCTTGCTTAACAGTTCCCGCCTCATTTGTAATAAGATGGCCTTCCATTCATCCATTCATGTGCGACCAGCCTGTGAAAACGTGAATTTACTCAACCGACCTAGATACGGACGGCTTGAAGTGTTGAAGGCTACGTTCCGGAAGGCAGGAATCATGATGGTCCATTGCATCCAGGGCAGTGGTGGTCTTCGGCAAGCTACCCACGAGGTATATTAGTAAACAAGTTTTCCACGTCAAAAGAGGCCATAGTTAACTCCTGAACGTCGGTAAAATTCTTTAATAAATCGGTCAACATATGTATAAGAATTGTCTACTGTACCTATACTGGTTAGTTGTAAGACAGTTTAAGACAGGAACCAAAAACTTGGCCAGTTTAAAGCTAGGAGTTTTATATGCAACAAAGATTTTTAAAGAGAAGCCTAGTTTCAATGCAGCCTTTAATTCTTATCCTTCAGAAATTGTGAATAGATAGGTATGTACCCAATTACTCTGCATCCGATGAATTTGTTATGAAAAAATAGCGGGTATCCCGACATTACCGTAATATATGCATTGCGGACCGGAACTTACTAGAGACGAGTTATTTTAGGTATCAAGGGTTGTTGACTTTACGCTCTCATCCTCGTCGGAAGTTTCCTTCTTATCGATGTCTTATTTGTACATACTGATTGCTGCTGCTGTAATAAAGTATTATGTGGGAGTGCGTGATCTGTCTCCTATGGATGGGCCAAAGCTGATGAGGAGAACCCAAATGAAGAACTACACTGCCCTTTGCCTGTAAATTTAGGTTTCTAACTTCTGTATTTTTCATTTGAACCCAAAATTTATTAGCTTCTGATTTTATTTGTGTTCAAGATCGAACTGACGATGGAGATGGTCTCCGTAACGTTTTAAATAGGGATATGCTGAATTTTTTTGGAGTTTTCTTCGCTTTTAAATTTCCAGTGAATCTGCGATTCAAACAGTTTAGTGACATTAACACTAATTCTATTTTAGAAACGGCTGAACTGATACTGGTGAAATTATAAGACTTTTTTCCACTTTAAAGTGAATAAATTCCCAGGTTTGAGAGAACTTTCGAGTTGAATTTAAAAATTTATGAATACTAATTCTATTACAGAATTCGCTGAATTAATGCTCGTGAAACTATAATAAAATTTGCATCGCCTTAAAGTGAATAAATTTCTAGGCTTGGGAGAACTTTCGAGCTGTACTTAAAAAGTTATGAATAATAATTCCATTTTAGAAATGGCTGAACTGATACTCGCGAAATTATAAGACTTTTTTATCGCTGTAAAATCAAAAATTTTTCAGGTTTGGGAAAACTTTCGGCAGAGCAAGCGTACTTCAAACTGCGCGCACAAAACTACTGCAGGTGAACGTTATAGGCAGGGCACGTGTACTGTTGGGAGGCAGTGACGATATCGTACTGTATAGGCACCTTAGGACAGCTGAATATCATCTTCCTTTTCTAGGACGAAGATAATTAATAAGAAATGCCCGGAGGGCGTCTGTAGAGCGTGGCTGTAGTCATGACAATGCCTCTCAACAGCCCGGCCTCTTTTTACTAAAATTGAATAGAAATATAACTAAACTTTATATTGAATGTATTGCACAATAAATTGCCTCTTCAAGATTCTAGTAACATTTTCATAGCCATGTCATTTCTAGAGTCAATGCAACATATTTCAGAGATTTTTTTGCAGGGCAACTAATGTAAATTGAACGACACGTATGTCATCTATAGTACAAAAATCAGCTCAGAATAGATAATTTAGACTTAGATTTAAGATAAGAAACGCTGGAAGTAACAAAATAACAGGTTAACATGTAAGATAACAAATGCTAGAAGTAACAATAAAACAGGTTTACATATAAGAGAACAAATGCTGGAAGTAACAATATAACCTGTCTCTTATACACATCTAGATGTGTATAAGAGACAGGTACACGTGCCCTGCGTGCAGTACACGTGCCCTGCGTGCAGTACACGTGCCCTGCGTGCAGTACACGTGCCCTGCGTGCAGTACACG
>NW_025938680.1:0-5493 GCF_000764305.2 Hyalella azteca | reverse complement strand
CAATATAACAGGTTTACATGTAAGAGAACAAATGCTAGAAGTAACAATATAACAGGTTTACATATAGGAGAACAAATGCTAGAAGTAACAATATATTCTAGCAACAATATATATCCATATATAGTTGTACGCTGCAGGAGACATGTAGGAGGTATAACTCATGTGGATGTATTTTAAAACTTGAGTTAATAAACTGAAATAATCGAGTTATCTAACGATGCATTCAAATCAATAAGGTGATATACTGTAGTTAAATTGATAAACTTATTATAAATAAATTTAATTAATATATCTCCATTCAATGTGAGTTATGTGTTTCACATAACTCACATTGAATATATCATATATTCACTTTTATTCTATCATATTTATACCTCTCTCATCTCTAGGCTCCCAATGGGAACGGCAAAAACTACATATTTTAGTATCCACAATTGATCTGCGCTCTATCGTTGTGTGTATACTGACGTCAGCTGTTAGCATGACAGCTCACTAATCTAGGCAGCTGAACAGACGGTGAAAAATTATCAAGCTAACATTTGCATCATATGAACGGAACAACATAATTCTCACATTTATTTTTCACGATTGAAAACTTTCATTCATATCTGGCTTGTGAACAAACATCTGATGAATGCAGATATTGGAAGGTAACTAAAGTAAATATGACATCAGTTAGAAATCTGCCTCTCATTCGAGTTCTAGACGAGAATAAATCTCAGGATAAGAGGTAGTATAAAATAAATAAAATTAACAATTAATAAAGCTTTTTTCCACATACTTATTTAGTATTGCTGCCAAGGCATGAAATGAAGGCGCAACGCCCGACCTGGATGTCCTATGAAGATAGATTAAAGATTATGAAGCTTCCAAGCCTCTGTTATCGACGTCTGCGTGGGGACCTCATTGAAGTATACAAGTGTACTGTTGGTTTATACAAGGTCCCAGAAGGATTACTAGAATTTGAAACAAGAACCAACACCAGGGGCCACGGCTATAAACTAAAAACTGCGCTGCAACTTCTCCACGCGACAACATTTCTTCTCGCTTCGAATCACCGACATGCGGAACAGCCTCCCTGAAGATATCGTTGGCGCTCCAAGTATGAACGCGTTCAAGAACAGACTAGATAAAGCTATGGAAAAATGTATGTTCAGACTTGAAATGCCTAGCACCATATCGAACCCGGTGGAAGTCTAGTAGCTACTTCAAACTATCGTCAGTCATGAAAATATCCGGTCAAATGATACGAGTTTAAATCTTCTGTGAACAAGTCACGAAAAGTACAAGAATCGGCGACAGGCCACATCAGGCCTACACTTCAGCGCCGGCATCACTATGTTATGGCATGTTATGACACATCATTTAACCAGATACATTCAATGAACTTTCTGATTTGAATGTAGCCCATTATTGATTTGATTATCTCAATTTATTAAAAAGTTTTGTAAATTGCTCCACTTCCCACGTGGCGTCGTCAGTCTCGCCCATGATTGGTGAATAAGATGCTACGCGTGACGACACAGGTGCACGTTATGGACGTCGTACGATAATTCTTACCGCAGCCCCGAGTCTGGCTGTCAGTTGTTCTATTGGGGAAAGACTGTCGACTTTGGCATAGTCTGTCATCAAAGTATTTTTTGTGATCAACTAGAAAATTTCCTCATTTTGAGGGATAACTATAACGATTAGGTTGGAGTAAGTTCATACATCTGATCTGATGTTCGTCATAAATTTTATTTTTAACACATTCAAGCTATCCGTTAGCGTTTTTAAAACAGAATTAATAGTGCAGTGGCTCTAATTCAAAAACTTGTTTTCTATCAGTTCAATTTTCAAATATTTATTTGATGATACTCCTCTCAGTGATAGAATTATAATAGTAAACCTTTATCGTTATTTTTTCTGAAATTGTTGAATTATTCTGGGAAAAAATCAATTACGCTATGGATAACGGAATTTTCGACTGATATTTCATTTTCAACTAAGAGTGTTAGCAGTCTCAGCCATACCACTTGTTTCTTGCATGTTTGCTGCTGTGGCTGCAGGCTTCACATACAGAGTCAGTCAACTACACAGGCCACCACAGCCACGTACGCTGTGCTAGTGACACTTCTGTCCGTTACAAGTTTGGTGTAAACGATCTTTTGGCCGCCTCTCGGTCCCTATAGTGATAATAATTATAATTATTTCCGATATTAACTAAAAATGTATCTCGTGTTCCCTACGTGCAGTACACGTGCCCTTCCAGATAATCAAGGAAATGATATAACATATTGTAAGGTACAGACAATGTTATACAGTTGTGGTAATACATGCCGCCATCTTGCTTAACAGTTCCCACCTCATTTGTAATAAGATGGCCTTAAAGTTCAGGCGCGTCGTTATCAGTCTATTGCATCTATTGTTATTGCTTCGGATAATAATAGAATATTATTAATATATAATATCGCATCAGAAATTAATTAATAACCGCGGTAAGTCTGTAAACATAAAATGATTTGTGCGGGTTTTAGAAAACAAGAGTTTTACCTCACAGTTTTCTGTGATATGGCAGCGAAATTCCGTAGAAAACGAAGTTACAGCGATAACTGCAAATTAAAAACATTTATTCATGTGCGACCAGCCTGTGAAAACATGTTGAGTTGTTCATAGAATATTTCTTTAATATCATCACTTTCGGTCTCAATTTTTTACCGTTTTACGTATTTTTGAGATACGTTGGACTCCTCTTAGAACGCAGGCTAATGCAACCTACAAATTGAGAAGAAAATGTTGCCGTTGTGTTAATTTTAGCCTTTGCGGAGATGAATTACAACAGATATAAGGCATAAATCAAGAGGAGCGTTTGGTCAGAAATCGAAATATGGGCTTATCAGTGTTTTAGATTCATTTCGTAGCTGCTGAGAAGGCGCGTCTAATGCAGCAAACCGCATGTTTGTGCGTGCTCTAGTTTTTGCGAAAAGCGATTTCAAAAATATATAAAACGAACATTTGTTAACAATGTGTATATATATGTATTTAAATTAAATCTCTACTCATAGAACATTATTCTTGTTAATTGCAAAGTGTTTGCACTCGTTTGAAAGCTATAAACATGACACGTTCAACAAAGCTAATACCATGGTGGATGTACATGCAATAATTTTTGCGGAAGGCAGTTGTGAACTTATATGAAATTAGTAATTTATAAATATATATAAATATCACAAAAATCTCATTTGTAGCTTACTAAACACGTTAAACTGGACAAGAAAAAGTCTAAAGACGCGTGCTGGTACCCTAAGTGCAACTAATTGGCAATGGGAAAGCTTGGGCTGAAATATCAAGCAATTTTTTGACATATTCTCATTTTTTTCAAAAAGTTTTACTTATTTGGCTCCCTTGAACAATTAAAATTTGCAAAATGAACCATCTTAAAAAAATGAACGTTAGTACTTACGCTCTATTTTCTTGTCTAAGGGTACGCACACAGTGAAAGCAGGTTTGCCCGCGCGGGCAACCTGCTCCAACCTGCCACAAGAATGAACATAGGATAATAATGTAAGTGTTCACAGTGAAAACCTGTACGAATAGGCTTCTGTATGCTATGGTTTCAACCTGCCACAAGAATGAACATAGGATAATAATGTAAGTGTTCACAGTGAAAACCTGTACGAATAGGCTTCCGTCGACAACCTGCTTATACCTATTTACCGGAATGTACTGCACATTCTTATCTGCTCAACCTGCTTGACATATGGTCATTTTGAATTAGTTGTACCTTTAAACCCTCCATTTTCTTTGTTTCTTTGGCCCTTTTGCGGCGTTGTGTCGAGGTTTTCATGTAAACAAACAACTAAAGGTAACGAGGAGTCTGCACGCAATTGGAGGGATTTTTGAGAGGTAATAACACATGATGAGCATCGACAGTGATCAATTAATCACTGTCTAATTAATTAATTAATACGCACTAATTATTATTAGTTTAGAATTATAACTATTAGTGATATTATTAGTATTATTACAATTATTACGCATTAATCAAATAATAATCACTAATTAATTAATACGCACACAGTGAAAGCAGGTTGCCAGCGTGCTGGTTTCCTGCTTCCTCTGTGAACCTCTCGCGCTTGTTGCAGGCGCCAGCCTCAGCAGGTAACCAGCACGCTGGCAACCTGCTTTCACTGTGTACGTACCCTATGATTGCTGGATTTTGCTTAAAAGGCCGTCAATGATTGGCTAATGAATTTACGATCGCTCAACTTTTTTTGAGAGTATATGGCCCCTGGTCTACGGTCCGCTCTCCAGAAGCACACAGACTCCAGCTCAGCAACCCTACACGTGAAATAAATCATATTTCAAGCCTGACCAGTTCTGTTCGTGGAATACGAAATGACAATCATAGTTGAATTAATTCCTAATTTATGCACAATTATAATAATCAATCATTCAATTCATTTTTATGCTCGCAGCATAGATTAGTTGTGTAACTCACCAATAAGGCAGACCTTGGTAGCTATGCTATAGTCACTAAGATGCGCTACAGTAAGTTGACAATGCCGTTACATGGCTTGCTCATTGTATAACTTATGGCTTCCAACTGACATGTGGCGGTCAATCCCTACTGTTGTCGCCTCCCATTCAGTGGCTTCTAGAACTTATTTTTTATCCATAATTTTACATCCTTACAAGTATGCCATATTTTTTTAGAGAAATTCAAACTTTTTACCAAAAAAAATCAAACGGTAAGCCCCAAATCACGTCAACTTTGATATTGACTAATAATAAAGCATTTAAATATCCACTTGAGACACGGATTGCCGATTTGCAGGAATCGAATATGTTTAGTCCTGCCTCAAAGACATGTATTGCAGCCTTGAGCTACGCCTCGTGACAGCTTGTTTAGTTACTGCCCAAAAATTACAAGTAAACAACGGAATTTATTTTTGGGTTTTCAGTATGTGTGTAAAAAATCAAGTTCCACTTGTACATGATATTATCTACGTTTGCGTTTAGAGAAATTCTCAGTGAAAATATTTTTGAACGCTGGTTAAGAGACTTCAACTCAGTTGAATCTCCACCGCGTACGAGTATTTAATAATTAATATGTCAACGGAGGAAAACTTGTTCTGTTTATGTATGTATAATTTCATAGTTTCTATGTTATAGTTTAATGTATATTAATAGCTTATATGCCGTAGTTTAATGAATATTCATAGCTTATATGTCATGGTTTAATGAATATTCATAGGTTTTATGTCATAGTTTAGTGAATGTTCATAGTTTCTATGTCATAGTTTAATGAATATTCACAGCCTAAAAGTCATAGTTAAATGTTCTGAGCGCGTTCAATAGATGTTAATAAGTTAGTCTTACGAAGAATCTTTCCTAGAATCTCCAGGTTATGATGTATACGTGTACTGCACGCAGGGCACGTGTACTGCACGCAGGGCAGGTGTACTGCACGCAGGGCAGGTGTACTGCACGCAGGGCACGTGTACTGCACGC
>NW_025938679.1:0-555 GCF_000764305.2 Hyalella azteca | reverse complement strand
CATATTATCTACGGCCAACATGGCATATTATCTACGGCCAACATGACATATTATCTACGGCCAACATGGCATATTATCTACGGCCAACATGACATATTATCTACGGCCAACATGGCAGTTCACATATCACGTTGACCGCAGTTTACAGTCGGCGTATCGCAAGCGGCGATATGACTCCTGCAGAAGTGTTAGGTTCAATAAAAAATCAGTTAATAAATCGAACTTTGATTTTAGAACTTTATACGTAGATAAAATCACCAATCAAAGCAAGAAATTTACACACCATTAAAATCAGAAGAATATCTGAATTGTAAATTAGGTGTTAAAACGTTTCGGAGGCCAGCTCCATCATCAGTTCGACTAAACTAAAAATGAATAAAATCATTTTATGAATCAAAATTCAACGACAGACATAAAACCTAAACAAGACCTAACATTATATCGAAATAAACAGGACTAAATTGGAACAACTTAGTCCTAGGGGTACGACAAGAATATAAAATCCTAGCGAATCACTATTTCCAGATTATATGAACTGATCGCATTATTGAGACA
>NW_025938678.1:0-485 GCF_000764305.2 Hyalella azteca | reverse complement strand
TGGATTTCAGATTCGTAATCTACACCCCAAAAAACATATAATTCAAAAAAAAACACCCTTTTTTTTGGATGTAGTTAATCTGCAATAATACCCCTGTTTCTAGTTGCCACTTGCCTGGAACGTTTTTTTTTTCAAGGCGGAACGCTTTTTTTTAAGTGAACCTCTAATCTTAGATTTCCACTCGGGTGACGGAATTACCTACGATGTCGGAATATACCGCGTTTACCCTATCACATGTTCAGTTGACACTTGCTGTACAATCGGACTGTCTTTAGGGTAAAATTAGTTATTTCGGGTAACACGTGCATGCAACCTTGTAAATAAGTTCGTGGCTTGTAAATAGTTTTTCATTACTCAACATAAATGGCTTTTCATTAAAAATTACCGGCGACGCATCTTAAAATTACCCGGCAACGCTTAGGGCTTAAAAACCCATTATTGGCGACGCTGCATCCACAATCTGCACCCTGGCTGGTAGCCTGGTA
>NW_025938677.1:0-304 GCF_000764305.2 Hyalella azteca | reverse complement strand
TCTCCCCTTGCGGCTTGACCCCACATTGCCCCCCGCCCCCTGGTGGATCCTTTGCCGCTCCAGGGGCCAACAGCTGCCGGCCCCGGGCGAGTCCCTCTTGCGCCACAGGAGGCGAACCACCGAGCAAGGCTCCATTTAATTCTAGTGTTGCTCTCATCACATCATCATCTTCTAATTTAATTCCATTTCCATTTTTGGGCCGTCGATCCCCGTCAGGGACTTTCCCCCCCTCAGGGTCCCACACCAGGCACGCCCTCTGGTGCCTCGCCATGTTGGCGGCCGACAGCACCCTGTTGCACCCCTG
>NW_025938676.1:0-27915 GCF_000764305.2 Hyalella azteca | reverse complement strand
ACTGGAGGGACCTGCCATCACTATATAAGCCAGAATGCCAGAATTAGGGTCCTGTATTGAATTGGGTTGGCTTCGACTTTGGAGAGATGAACAGGTCTTGCTAGAGGCCTCAACCATCCGACGAGTTCAAGTAACCGTCATTGTTGATTGCGATGAAGCCTTTGTTGCCGCGACAGAACGCGATTTGGTTGTTGCCGTTGTCCCACCAATCGTTCACGTTGGTGCCTGCGGGTCCACGTCTAATGTGAATCAGTCAATGATATAGCAAGCTTTAAACGAAAAAAGTTTAAATCGACGGATATCAAGAATAAAGAAAATAATATCGTTATAATTATTATATTTTTAAATAAATACTTGGAATTTTATCATAAACTGAAAAACACTCGTAAGTGTGACGAGGGTGGTTTAATATTCATTAAAATCTTCAAAGTATACATTGTGGTTAACCAAATGTTTGCAAATCAGTGACACAATAGTCTGATAATTGGATTGTAAGCGCGACTGCTATGCCTGCCGCTTTTACTTCAGCGCCGACCAGACAAACGAAACTTTATCCGTGCAGGGAAGTGAACTTTGGCTTTTTGACGATTTATTGGTAACGAAGGCACAGAAAAACGCGGTGAAGGGAACAATGAAAATAAGCTCAAAATGAACACAAAGTGAACTCAGCGGAGGGCTCGTACTGAATATATGGCTCGGGTTAGTAAACTAATATGATTCTGCAAACAAAAATAATAAATAATCTTGACAAGATGCGGACATAATACTTAACTTAAATTATTCCAAATAAAATAATTACAATTCACAAATATCACAGTACAAATTTAGATCTCACAACATTCACACAAATCACAGCACAAATTTAGATCTCACAATATTCATAAATATCACAGCCCAAATTTACATCTCACAATATTCACAAATTTCATGCACAAATTTACATGTCACAATATAACTACTATTCACAAAAAATTCACCAACAGTGTATAGCGCCAAGTGCTTCACGACTAACAGAATGAAAGTGACGCGCTTCGGATGATCAAGGTGAACAGACTTTTTTTCTAAATGAAAATGCTAGTAAAAATCGACAGAAAAAAAAAATTAATGGAAAAACGAGTACAAATTTAACACCAAAAATATAATCAATAACTGTTGGAATGATCGCAAAAAATGACAAGGAAAATCGAGGCACAAAAATTATTGACGTGCGAGGCGCGGCTACATTTCCCTATGAAGGATTAAATCAAGGATTCGCATTATAACCTTTGCATTATAATCTGTAAGCGTCAAGTTTGTAAGTCCGATCAAATGTGCAAAATTCTTTTACAATTGAGATGAAGAACATCTCAGAATTCTTGTTCTCTCCACTAATATGAAGCCATCGGCATAATTTATTCGATACAATCATATTGTATCTTAATTTCAGTAATAATGTTTAATTCAAGCGAAGTCATTCATACCGTGAGCGATTTTCCTGAATGTTGTAGATCTGTTCCATGTTGTAGATCTGCCGCCAGCGGTGCTCGCACACCCAGTCGCCTTGGCAGGCGCCGTCGGCCCCAAACGTGGGAGAGATGATGTTGTAGTTGCTGTCGTGGGGCGGGCCGATCCAGTCGTTGTTGTCGTGGCCGTTCTGGATGTCCTGGGGCCAGTTGTAGGATGACATGATCCTCGTGAAGCCATGAGGCCATGCTAGCTGGAAGGCTGTGGCCATCTGTGTGCATCATATGAGAAATATTTTTGAATAGGAATGAATAGGAAGAATTGAGCGCTGGGAAGGCCAAATACATGGTTAGTGAAAACAGGTAAAGAATAATCATAGCAAGAAAAAAAATCAACAACCATGCACGCTAGCCAATCTATTTGATTATGAATTACAAGTAAAAACTAAATTCTCACTTTGTACAGCCGTGGTACCCGGAAGGTCAAGATTTGATCGCCACCGCCACCATGTCCTCGCTGGTTGTCGTGGTTATCCACAAAGACCAGGGAATTAATAAGCCCTGTCCAGGAAGCCCCAGGCCTCACCGAAGTTATTCAAGTACATGAGCTTGTCGTTACCTCAGAAAGCTATGCCCAACTTGAGGCCGTACTTGAATTCCGTTGTTCCGGGGCCCTTATTGACTGGGCGTAATTCAAAACCATAACCTATTCCTCAATAACCCTTCAGGTTCGACACGCTCCACGCAGTTCATCACAAAGACGACTAAATATTAAGATTTCATTCAACACGAAAGATGACAACAAGTATGTAAGAATCGAAGTCGAGTCTAGGCTTCGAAGGTCTCCCTGCGTGAGAGATGAACATTACGGCTAAGTTTACAAATTGGATAAGCCATGAAGACAATAATTCATAAATCCTAAACTTGAACAATTATAATTTCACACACTTAACTGCAAAATCATGAAATAAGAGACAACAGCATTGGTCCTAATTTAAAATATCCGATGATAAAGTACACAGTACACACCTGTTCCCTGCGGTGGCGCAAACAGAATAAGGCTATTTATGTCTACTAACCCGGACTTCAGGGTCAATCCAGCATTATCGCAAACACATCTGGTTTATTTATTAAAAAGACATTCAAGGTGTTGATTTAGTATTTTAGTCGTCCTATGCACCGCTGACTGACTTTGAAGTGAGAAACCGCTTACTTTTGGTATCTAAGCTACGTTACATGCCTTTACATAGCGCGCCACGGTTTTTCGCCTCTACTGAAAAGTTTGAAAACATGAAAACCTCTCTCACGGCAAATCTATCTCCTCCTAGAGTTTTGAAGCTACAACAATGAGACATATGTATATAATTCGATTCGCATTCTAATTTCATTATAGTTTGTTTTCGTTTTCTAATTTCATTATAGTTTGGATTTTACTTAGTAAAAAGTGGGGAGAAAATCGAAAAATTTCTGGAAAATTTACGAAAAATAGCCCCCACCTGCAAAAATTAGAATTTCAAAAAATGCCTACCCAGTTTTGTAGAATGGTCCTTACGCATCGAATAATTTGTGTCTCGATGTCGTGGCTTGAAAATCCTAGGAGATAGATTTCAAATGTACACCCTTTTTGGCCGTTTTCTTAGAATTTCACGTCATCTTTTATTTATATCGAAAAATTCACATGAGCAAAATGCGAGTTTTTTTCTAATTTACGTATGTGTACTAAGTTTCAGTTCAGAGTGATCCGTCTGTAAATAGCCGAGATAAATTTTAAGGTAGACGTTCCCCTTAACTCCTTCAAGCACACTGAATTAGTCTTTTGACATATAAACCCCATGCGCTTGATAGCGAGAGGGTTTTAAAAATATGCGAAAACGAGCAAGCTATCTTTATAAAGAATAACTAAATGCTGAGAATGTGACCCCGACACGTCACTACTGAGCACTCTGGTCGAAAGCAGAGCAGATGCGTGCATTTGTACCCTAAACTAAAGTATTCTCAACAGCGATACGGCAAGGACATTAAGATCTCGGTAATTTTCTAAAACATCGTTCAATTGCCCATTCACTTCCACAAGCCTCTACCCCTTACTCACCTTAAGGTAATAAAAGTAATTGCTCTTATTCACCTCGCCCTTACCTTCACTGACCGTAAGTCATACAGTTACATATCCTACATTCCTACTTACCCTTACTCACCATGTCTCTGCCTTGTCTCACCCCAAGTCAATTTGCCTGTTATTTTAATACTCATAATGTTTACGAAACTACACACCGAACATTGGCTGAGTTTATATTCCCACAAAACCATTCAATGCAACAGTGAAACACCTATGAGGCAAAGCCGACACGAAGGTGATTATTTTTGGCTGTGATTCAGAGTTTATTATATTAATTACTACGTTACTATATTAAAAAAGATATGCGGCCTGCACTGTCTGCACCAAGTCATGTGGCCCGATATACATTGTGTGTAATTTTCACCCTATTTTTAGATATTTTCAGCTTGCTGAGAATATTAAATGCTCCCAAGCCCCGAAACATTCATTGTAGCCGCACGGTGACGGCGTGACGCGGATGTACCTGGAATGTATACATCCGCGTACACATCATACAACAATTTTTTGCCCCATGTACACCAAGGTGTACGCTAGTACACTTTCGTTTACGACAGATTAATCCATGGAAAACAGAAAATCTTAGTTGTGGACTTGTGACGACTATATAAAATGTAAAGTAATATAATAGTGTTAGTGCTATGAAGTTTTCTATGCATTGAATTCTCTACCATAATTAACAGCGTAGACTGTGTTAAAAGAGGCGCATCTAATCCCTATCAGTCTGAAATTCATGAGTCGAATACGCTATAGTAAATCCAGCAACATTAATTAATATAGTCACGATTGAGTTTAATAATATCTATGTAGTTTTTTAAAGGCCTGAGAGTTAAGGTTATTCTTGAAGATAGAGCTTTTTCCCCAAAAAATTCATGTATTTTCGCTCGGAAGGTCTGCGTGGCAGTAAACTTGAGTGAAGCAACTGCTCGATATGTATGATGAATGTAGCACGTCATACATCATATGGTTTTGTATAATTTACGCAATTTACATGTAGTTCGTTGGAGCAGTCCTATGATATCCCATAAACTATGGAAAAATAAATGGTAAATTTTCAAATATGGATAACGTAGAAGCGTCATTCCCAACAAATGCGCTGTCTTATCTTTCAGCCTAATAGATATTTAAAAATTTTACCCGTTCCGCTATGCAACTTGAGGGCAACAAAAATGTGGCAATCTTATTTTTTACAGAGCGGCAGCCAATTTTATCGATGAATTGTACCACGACCCATAACTACTGAACACTTTGGTCAAAATCCGGGTCCAAACACTATTGTATCCCTGACTAAACTAAGCTCCATGTAATGCATCAATGACTATTTGAAACCTTAAATTTTACACTTGAACCTGTAATAATTTCTTGTACATCTCCGTATAATCATGCTTTTTAATCATGTGAACTGTATTAATCCAATTAAAATAAATAAATATAAAAAATCGCTTATAAAAACCATGTTTTTCTGGTGGTTACAAAAGTAAAAACAATTAAATGAAAGAAATAAAAAAACTTTTAAAAACCACATTTTCTTAACGGACAAAAAATAAACATTAACTTTTTCAGTGAGTTATCCTAAATTTTATTCTTTACCTAAAATGAAGTCTAAAGTTTAGTTTTTCAAATCTTATGCACAGAAAACACAAAAAACGTGAGGCGGGCACTGTGAAGATCTAAATATCATATATTTTGGGGAGCTACAGATTAAATATTATGATTAATAGAACTTGGGTAATGGATGTGTCTTACAGCCCGCCCTACTTTTTTTTGTGTTTTCTCAGCATAAGATTTGAAAAACTAAACTTTAGACTTCATTTTAGGTCAAGAATAAAATTTAGGACAACTCACTGAAAAAGTTTATGTTTATTTTTTGTCCGTTAAGAAAACGTGGTTTTTAAAAGTATTTATTTATTTATTTTATTTCATTGTTTTTAGTTTTGTAACCACAAGACAAACGTGGTTTCTAGAAACGGTTTTTATATTTATTTATTTACCATTGAAGAAAGCCTATTATAATAATTCATTTGTGTCAAGTTAATTTACAGGTTCCGTGCCCCGTGCATAGTTTTTTAATTAAACAAAATTGACTCTGGTACCATGTAAAGACGTGCAACAACGTTCATAATCCACAAAGTTTGGAGGCTTAAAATACATTTTCTGTAAATGAAAAAAAAACTTTTATGTTTAATGTGCATTTTTCACTACCTGACCGAGAAAGCTATTACGATATTACGAAGTCATATTATAAATATGAATCCTATTTTTTATTGATACACCAAGGAATTGTGTGCGTTTAGAAGACAATTTATATGCCAAACGAATAACGAGAAACGATTAATTTTCTAATGTATATCTCCAAATTGTTTGGAGAAATATGCAGGGGAACCATCAATGACACTGCTACCGAGGGACCATCAATGACACTAGTTGTTACCTTCCAATTCTTTCAAATTATAACAATACATTATACGGAGATAACTGCTATGGAACAATGTGATGAAAATTAAAAATTTGCTTCGTTAATTTTTAATTATCGAACAAAATTAATAGGAAATTCCTACAGCTGCCTTCTCTTTTGAATGGAAATGTAGCGACTTCGTAATTAAATATAATCAGCAATACACATCTCACTGTCATTGGTGATAAGCCGTTTGAATTTTCTTTGCATCACCGACCACACCAATTTGCTTGTCTTTCCTCTTTAAAAATGTTAAATTTAGAAATATTTGATGATCGAAGTCATGTTCTGGGTAGAATTCATCGCAAATACTTTAATCTGAGTTACTCCATTGCCATGTTTCATCTCTAATTTTTCATATAATATCCCTTAATTAATTAATTCTAGACCCATAATGGGGTCAGAAATGACCCCAGAATGTATAATTTTGCAATAAATTGTAAACTACCTCCTAAAAATTTACCGAACTGTGGTTTTCTTTCTGAAATGAAGTCTAAAACATTAGAGGAAAATGTCTAGAAAATTACTATGATATAGAAGATATATGATAGATATGATGTCAGGGTCATTTTTGACCACATTTCAGGAAGAGATGTTGACCAGAAATTTCCTCCTAAAATTTATTCTAAATTAAAATTACATATTTTTTGGCCTTTTACAGATTTAATTACCTTAGTAATGTCTCGTAAATTTCTTACTGATGATGAAATAGGAGAAATTATGAATAATTTATCAGATTTTGAGGTCGATAGTGAAGAAGAACTCATATGTGATGAAGATTCAGAATATGAAGAAAAGCTCTTGCCTAATGAAGAGGATTCTTCAGCTTCTAGTTCTGCAGAAAACTCTGATGGAGACAACGACGATGATGACTACATACAATCAAGAGATGGGACAAACTGGAAGAAAAAAGCCTCTATCACTAACCAAAGAACTTTGAGGCGAAATGCGCGTGGCATCTGGACTTACTGGCATCAGTAAAAACATAGATACGCCAATAAGCGCATTCCAACTTCTGTTTGATGGTAGTATCATGCTCATGATACTTACTTGCTCAGAAAAGAAGGCAGTAGAATATAGAATTCAATGTAATCACTTGCACAAACTGTAATGTTTAACTATTTGTAACCACTATGCAGTGTTTTCTGGAAGTTTGATTCCGTTCTTATAAATAAAAGTTTTGGCATGTTAACATTCCTAAGTAAAGCTTCAAAATGGCCCAACTAGTATTTTTATCCATTATTATTGAAGAAAAGACTATAATTGCATGTTAAAAGGGACATAAAAGACTGGGGTCAAATATGGCCCCATTTTGGTCATCTGTGTATCAAAAGATGTATTGGATAGACGAAGGATATAGAACTTAATTACGAACTGTTTGATTCGCCCTATAATTAGAAAATGATCGCTGCCATGAAAGATCAATTGTCACGAGGAACCATATAACTTGGTCTATAATAATTGCGATTCTTATGCATTATAACTGATGGCTAAGATCTTCCTCGAAGAAGAAGTCTTTTCGGACCCTCATTTGTACGAAATCCAAATCGTATATAACTTGAAAGTGCTTCGCAATGGTATTTGAGGAAAATCATCTTATTATGTCATTCAGCACTGTTAATTAATGTAACCATAATGCAATAAAAAAGTCAATGCTGAACCTCATTCCTTCCTCTATCTTCGTAACCCAATTTGTTCATATAATGGGTCAATTAGAGCTGCAATGCCTCGCAGGATTGAAATTAAATGCGGAAGCAATATGCATCGCATTGAAAGAAAGTGAGATTATGGTTCTGACCCTGCAGGCAAAATTATTCTATCGCGTCACTCGATGCAGAGTGCTGGTCAAATTTCTAAATAGGGAATGATAGCAGTTATAGCCCAGAAAAAAGCGCCCACCAGAAACACTATAAGTAGTCGCTCAGAATATTTCATATGTAAATGGGGATACTCGGATCAATGGGGAAATATGTTCACTTCGTACAAGCTTCCATGACATGACGTTGATCATGACGAATAACTGTCTCATTATTCCTGACCATCAATTTAGATAATACTGGGAACGAAAAACGAGGTAATAAGTTGCATTGTCTCCACATATAAGAAATAGACATCAATAGATTACCAGTTAGTTTCACATAGACATAGAATAATTTATACATTTCTGCCGTGTACGATAAGACCTGTGCGGTGCCGTTTGGCTGGCGTTACTTCGTATCTATGATGCGAGATATTGTTCTAAATCAGAATTACTTCTGAAGAAAAGGTTAATTGATATATGTTTCAATATCAGCATGACTTTGAGCATCTAAATAAAGTTTTGTCAGGGCAAGTATTTTTTACCTGCCAAACGATTTTCATCTCACCATATTGCTCTCTTCTATGTACTTCGCATGTCTGTCAGTCATTTTCATTACGTGCTAATATATTCACGAGAATAGAGTACCAGCGAGATGGTCCAATCACCTCTGATGATGTTTATAATAGATTAGAAGTATAATAGCATTAGCTTCTGAAAGGAACCAATCCAAAAAGAACGACTGACTCAAATTTATGTTACCATAAAGAAACTTTTGATGAAAGTGAAAGTTACCTTAAAAACAGATATAAAATGATGATTAAGTGAGAAAAGATTTCGTTAAATGACTACGCAGCTGTTGAAATATGATTTTAATATAATCAGATATTAACTCATGTATAGAATAAGTAATTTGTTAGATCAATCCGCTGAAATTCATTAATGCAGATGACCGACAGGAGACAAGGCAACCGTTTGTATAAATCTTGGGAGAATTGTTGGAAAGCAATTGATATTTCCGGATGGAGTTTCTTTTGAACTTGACTAGTGAGACAATAAATTACTGGAAATTAGAGCTCAATTAACTCAGAAATCAATTTCAAGTTACATTTTACGATTACTTCCATTTTTAATGGCATTCTTATGACCCTGGCATCAAGGGCCTGACTTGAAATAAAACTCAAAATATACGAACGAGCTCGTAATTGCTCTCGTACCGAATTATACAGTAATTCAGCTCGAAGTAATATACATTCGGAAGGCTTGAAGCTTATAGAGCCTTATCATGGGACTCGAAAAAATATTTTTTGAAAGCTCAAAATTCATTTAAATAATAGTTCGCGCAAACCATTTACCACAAGTGACACGAGTGCAAGATAAAAAATGTATTCTTATACATGAGTTAAGACAAATGTGTCTTCCTTGCAATCAATTGAAAACTTACAATTATAAGGGTTGATAATTAAAAAGGACCTGTCATTGAATTGAAATATAATTAATTTCTCATTTTATTCGAACTGCGACTACAGTTCAACGTACTGCGACTACGTATAGTTCTACGTAATTCGGCATTTCATGTTACAGCAATTAGACCCGAGTTCATAATTAAAAATTGCAGATGTGTGGCAGTAATCTTCCTCGGCTCTTTTTTCATATAAGTCTTTGTTTTCATCCCTAAAGAATTCCTCGGACCGTTAGCATGTTTTTGTTTTTATAAAGAACGTTAAATTAAAATATGTACTACTCAGTTGCACACCATATCGGAAGCAAAAACTATGTATAATACGAGAGCCATGTGCAAAAACTATGTATAATGTTGCATAAAATAGCAATATTCTTCGAACTGAAGGTGTTGTTTGAGTGTTGGATCTCACAATTGCTCTTCTGAATGTAGCTGCATCCCACATTATTTCATAATCTGAACAACATTTATCAACACATTGCAATAGCTCGTGATACATTGATCCCTCACAGTTGATTGCACTCTCTCATTACATTACTTCCTAACAGCGACTTACAATCACATATATTTCACCACATCGCGTAAATGCACTGCTCTATTGTAGTACATTGCTTTGTTATCGTTCACTATTCTTCCCTATTACTCGGCCCTGCCATAATACTTAAATTATTTATTTTTAATTATCCCTAGTCATCAAGAGAGGATAATATCAGATATTGGATCAGGAGAGGATAATATGAAGTAATACCAATCGAGGAACAATTTTTATAAAAATTTCTATACTACGAAAAAATCTAACTTTCATTTATTGCCGGAAAACTATTTTCATTAAAAAGCCACGTCCAAAGAGCACAGCCGAAAGGATGTGAGTGAGTACACGTGATTAGCACTTGCTTCGCCCGCGCAATCAGGACGTTGGTCACGATAAATCACCACTTACTCCGGACCATCAATCTTATTAAGCCCATTTTTAACGACAGATCAGTATTTGCTGACACGGTTTCCAGACGTCTGCAAACAAAATGCAGATTAGAATAAACACTTCCAACGAAAAGGCTTGCGAACCCTATATTCGCGAACGTTATCAACCGTTTCACTAGTGGGGACTTTGCGAATGCTCAAAATATTCAGATTTCATTGCGCATCCATTGTTTACGGTGAACCCAAAAGAAATTTGAGTCTAGATCATCCAGCGAATAAAATTTTGTTAATTGAAAATTTAAATTAGATAATCACAAGAACAGTTCATTCGGTGGAATTTTTAACCGTTGCCCGCAAGAAATTGCACATAAATTAGTTGGAAATTATAGGTTTCACCAATTCATTTTTCGCTTCCCGAGTACCCGGGCCGGCTGGGAACTTCGTATGAATGAGCGATCATGACTGCTTATAGAAGTGCAGTTCGAATACATGAGCAAACATTCTTGAAAAATGCTTGGTCGACATAAATGGGCTTTCAGGAAGATGATGAACGAAAATATGTATAAAAGATGCGTATTCTCATTATTAAGACATGTCGTAACTATAGACAGACTGCCAAAAGTTTACACGCAATTTGCCCTACAATGAGATAATCGTGCGCTGTTTTCGCTTGAATTTTTCTGATATACTCGTATATGTATTGCAGGCATTCGGTCCCTCGAGCATCTGCATGCTGGGACTGATTACAAAAACTGAGCGATGTCGATAGGCTGACCTCGTATCCCTGACGGGAGCAGATGCTTCTGAATGATAATGATTCTTGAATAAAAGAATTTAGTCGCAGATATAAACATAACCTAACCTAACCTAACCTTCTTGATCTGTGCAACTCATCAATATCAGCAGGGTGTTTCACACAACACAATCTTTTTATCAGGATGAGCCTCGTTTTCAGCCTAACAATATGTACTTCAATTTACTGCCTCCTTTTAACTTCTTTGCGTGTGTACTATGCATCATCATCATGCGTTTATTTATTCACGAAGACAAATTAGCAGTGAATTGCCACGATCCGTTCACTGGAAATGCAATACCGAAGACATTTTTACCATGCATATCATCCATCACCGCTGGCGATGTTAATAATAGAGTTAAAAGCCTGGGCATTTGCAGCCGACATAAATCCGTAAAAGATAACAAATATCCTGAATTTATGCTGCCAAATACTAACTTTGGATGTGAATGATTATGGCTTTAAACATATAGCTACGAGAGTGTTCAGAGAGTAAAACTTTAGTGAAATTGCTCGGCTTGAACTCGTGTGTTGAACAGCTTCGTTAAAACTCATTAATTGAGTTGATCAATAACACTCATGCACGCTATTTGATACACATCAGATAGCTTTTCATCACTTCGTTTTGTATCTAAAGACTGCACAGTGCACAGCCTTGTTTAATATCATTATTTATAGAACGCAAAAAGACTCTTTGGTTCTAAGGAAGTTTCCTTGATTTTTAGTAAAAGCATGCTCTCGCAAAAGAAGTTCTATAGTTCTCAAAATATTTTGAAATGGTTAAAGGAATTAGCTCTCACATTAGGTTATGTTTGGGTTAATTTGCATCATAACTCCTTTTAGTAACATATGGTTTCGATTTTTTCAACTGCTTCCTATGATACAGACTATCTTAAGGATAGAATTGTCGGAAAGGACTCCGGCCTCAGAGGTCTTGCTCGTGATAATGCATCAGAGATAATTTAATTATATTTACTTATAGTTTTTTTATGTGACCCAAACTAACCTTAAAAACCGAACCGTAACCCATAGCAAGCCTACCTAACCATTCAATGTTCATTCAATTTCCAATTCTTTCTTTGGTTTCATGTTCAGATGAGAATAGAACAATACTTAAGGTTCAACTTTCATGTTCACGAACCCAGCCGTCCCGAAATAAATAACTTTTTATTTTTAAAATATCTAGCTAAAATTATGAATAAAATATTAATAAAGAAGTTGACACAAGAACCAATCAATATAATGAACACTATTTATTGGCATTGCACATCACGAATATAATCACAAGCTATCTATAAACGCACCTCTGCGGCAAGGTCAGCTAGAGCAATGATGATTACTAGAAGAGGTCATACAAAATTGATTGAAAACTAAAAATGATTGTGAAAACATCCTGAAGCATGATGCATCTGAACTTATAAATTATGTTTACAGGTGAACATTAAACCTATTTCCTCTAAAGCCACATCATGTAACACGAAAAAACAGTTTTTGATAGTTATAAATACTGGGAACGTGGATAATTTATGTGAACCATTTACGAAAAGTGGAACCATTATGAAATGAAATATTCTAATCTTCCATCGGTATTACTATTTTTTGAGCAATGACAAATGGGGTCCATCAATTACATGGAGCTAAAATGTTGAAAGGAAACCTTATTTTGATAAACGATCATGGATTAAAAATTCCGGTCATTTTAACTGGAATTAAATTCCTCAATCAATTCACTCTATGACCTCAGAGCCACGCAGACTGGTGCTGAATATTTTAGGTCCCAATAATACGACTGGAGTTCGTTAATAAAAAAATTTGAGATAAATGTCACTAATCGTCATCCGCTGTTTTTGTCTGTCTTTTATTGCACTCTCAAAAATTTACTTGGATATCAACTTTTTTATATAGATGTAAAGAACTTTAAATTGCACCACTCCATCAGTATGTTGGAAACAAGAACAATGTAAAGTTGTAGTGCAATGTACGACGAATGACCAATGTGTGAAGGAACAGCAAAGTACGTCGAACTGAAGGAGTTCCTGGAGTGTGCCTTACAATTGCCTCACTAAAATATGGTTGCACTCACATAATTTCATAATCTGTACATAATTTCTCTGTAAATTACATGGTATATTGATCTCTCATGCTGAAGTATACAGCTTCTTGCTCTCTAAAAGCAGAGTATTATGGATTAGTAGTGAACTTTGACTGTGCAATGTACTACAAGAGAGCAATGCACTCGAACTGTGGCCTGAGCTGTGTATACTGTACATTGCACAGTGAGATTGCAATGTATTCCTGGGCGTTTTTGTATTCCATTTTTGGTTTTTGTTCGATTAAAGAAAATAATTTTCCAGCAAAAACTTATATTATTTTGAAAAGTTCTTAATATGACAGGTGTGATCGCAAATTCAGTAACCGTATTGATAACGCATTGTAATACTAAAGAATTGATTAAAACTGCTCACTTCTGTTTTGTTTAGTAGTCTATTAAAATAGTTTCATTAGACCAAAGAGTATATTTTATACTTTTATACGCAAAGCTAACTCGTACTAAGACAAAGTAGATTGAGATTTTTAATAATAATTATAGCTTGCTAAATAATATTGTATTTCTGAGCTCAACTGTTTAAGCAAACATAAGCTGCGGCTGTTTTTGAGACGTTGAGCAATTAAAGGCCGGATGTGGCCTTAATCTCAATAATTCGAGAGACGGTCACGGGCACGAGTTTTTTTGGGCACATCGAGACATGGCAATCCTGCATTCTATACGAAACCTATCAGGTAATGGAAAAGTTAAGGCTGAGTAAGGCCTGTAAATTTCGTCACGGTCTAGCACCTTAGGAGAATTTTAGTACTTAAGGTATATAAGGAAATGTTGCCTAGAATCTGCGTAGCGTTCGGAGAGGCCGAACTCTGGAGTTCGTGTTGACCTTCGGAGCGCTGCCTTGCTGTCCCTGAAGTATACAGTAAAATATTGTATGCTGTAAAAGACTCAGCACCACAACCATGTTCGGTTGAGTAAACAAGATCAACGAAGTTTGATGGAGTAACGACGAGCAACTAACTTAGGATGAGTGAAGGACAGCCACCACGTTCGGTTGAGTGGAGTAAATCAACGAAGAAAAATTGGGTTAGAAGAGTAACAAAGTTATGTTGAGTGACGGAGAACAACCTTATTCGGTTGAGTAAAGAAGAACAACCAAGTCCTTTGAAATATGAAACAGCTCCGAGCTCTGTGTAATGAAGGAAAGCAAACAGTCTGAAAACCGAACCACTCACAAGGATAGCACCACGGATTATCGTCTTCTGGTAGAGTAGGGAGTTGGAGTGACGTAAATAGGGAGAGATGCTCAGCTTGAAATTTATTCGAATGTTCTTTCTTTTCCTTGCGATGTTGATCACGTAAGTATGTGCATTGTGCACTTGTTTCCCCTGTGTAATTTTAAGTGTAACCATTGTTTCATTGGAACCACACTTTCTTTGGATTATGATTGCCGCGACCACATCATTATATATATAGACACGTTGAATTACGAAGTCTGGTAAGACTGACGATACTCAGACCAACCTAATCCCTGTTTCGATAAAGTTATCAATATCAACAATTTCAATTATCACAAGGCTTGCTATAAAGCAACAAAATTATTTACTACCCTTGACAGCGATGTCTGTTTGTATGTGATGCGGGGTTAAATGAAAGTCATAATGAGTGTTTGGGTTGCATATATTTGGAGATGGTGAGGGATGTATAACCATTAGAACAAATAGATTTGAAAAAGCGCCATGAAACAAACTTTAGTGTAATGCGATATAAAATACATTTTGGAGAGACGCATCGATTGCCAGAGACTAGCTTATAGAGCCGTTCTGGCCACAGGCAGATATTGGCGTTAGTAGAAGCGGTGCAGTTCACATCTATATATTGGTAGAATGTGTCTAATATTAGAGAGTGAAGATGAATTTTTAGGTATGCTGCTTCATGGCAATTCCGCATTCTGTACGGAACCTCTCAAGTACTGGGAAAGTCAAGGCTGAGTAAGGCCTGGAATTTTTTAACTTCTAGTACATTGGGGGAATTTCATCACTTGATGTATATTAGGAGATCCCGCCATGAATCTTTGGGAGAGTTTGAACTCTGCATGGAGTGTTGATGGACAAGGCATCGCCGGGCGGCTGCCAGGCTGCCTGAGGTAAACAGCAACTGACTGACATTCACAACCAAGTTCGGTTGAGTGAAGAAGATCAACGTAGTCGGATGAAGTGATCAAGAACAATCAGGTTCAATAGAGTCATGAATAGCAGCCAAGTTCGGTTGACTATGGAACATCAACAAAGTTAGATGGCGTAACGAAGAGCAGCAGTGAAGTTCTGTTGAGTGATTGATATAGCCACCACGTTCGGGTGACTTAGCGAAAATACTCGAAGAAAGATGGGGTGTAGAAGAGCAACCAAGTGCTGTGAAATACAAACTAGATACCAAGCTCAATGTATGTTTCACAGGAGGAAAGCAAACCAGTACGGAAACTGCACCACTCTCGAGGACTTCACCGCGGATAAACGTCTTCTATTTGAGTAGGGAGTTGGAGTGACGTAAATGGGGATAGATGTTCAACTTGAAATTTATTCTAATGTTCACTTCCTTTACTTTCAATTTTGTTCACGTAAGGATGCACACTTGTTTCCCCAATGTAATTTTAATTGTAAGCATTGTAATATTGAGACTTTGAATTATTAGTGCAGTACACTTCATCACGAGAGAAATTAAATCACGTCTTCTGGGAAGACTAACGCTAAACGGACCAGCCAAATCCCTGTTTAAATCAAGATTCATTTAATACAATATACATCAGAGAGGTTTTCCGTTATATTTGTCATCTTTTGATTGGCACAGGGCTTGCTGAGATCACCCTATTTATCGACCTTGTCAGGAAAGTTTGTTTCTCGTGAATGGGTGTGAATATGAGCAAAGTCTGTTTCATGTGAATAAACGTCCATATGAGTGCTTGAGCTATATATACTTCAAGGAGGTGATGAATGTGCAACCGATAGAACAGATAAATTCAGGGGCATACCAGAAAATGGTTCTTGGTACAATGCTGAGCAAAATTCCGTTCAATGAGAGGCATGGACTGCCACATACCAGCTTAGAGCATTTCTGGCCACCGGCAGATGCTGGCGTAAGTAGAAACGGTGCAGTGCACAACCATATACTGGTAATTATAGTTGAATAAGGGATAGATGTAGATCGCCGCACAGTCGTATTTATTTGTTGGGTCATTTGGGCCCCACGGAGCCACACCTCGAGTGTCCATCACGGTGCGGTTGTCGTCGTACGTCCAGACGCCGGCTTTCTTTTGGAATCCCGTCCAGAAGGCCCTGGCTACATCTGTTACGAAGGGCATTAGCAATAAATCCTTAAGTGTCCCATGAAGTATTGATCATACGTGGTATTCATTGTTATCCAAATTATCATACATGTAACCATATATCTTGACACTCAAATGTTGAATATCATGAACAGTTTTTGTTGAAAATCTCTAAGTATACAAATATCTATGTATATTAAGGAAAAAATTGGAATTACTCTCGTAGTTGATACACGTAGGGCAGGTGCAGTCGGCGATGGTACCTCCACAAACACCTGTCGCGTTGCAGCAGGTGGCTGTTCCCTTAGGGCGGCAGGGACCAGGGTAACCGTCCGGCAGAGGGACCGAGGGTCCACAAACTCCCCCAGCGGGGGCAGCGTACCCTGAAAGTTCAAAATTTCTCTCATTTGTGGTATGTTTTGATGAAAAATAGTTTCAAACATACGTTATTGCAAAGTTTCGTAATGATATTAAAAAATGAAATTTAACAGCTTTCCTGTAACGACGATAAATTAAAATTGCCGTCATACGAACGGCCCAATTTTCCTTGGTGTGAATAACATGGATTTAGGACCGAAGTCGAAACTAAATAATGAAAAATTAATAACAAGGAATAGGAATTTTTCATTCGCAACTATGCACAACTCGCTCTTTTTAATGATAGATAAGCAAGCCTTCAAACAGAAACTACACATTGAGTACTCACTCTCGTTGGTGAGGTAGTCGGCGATGGTTGCGGCCTGTTCGTTGGACTTGGGGTACCAGAGGGTGGCGGGGGGCGGGCAGGCGGTCCTCGCATCTGAGAAATTCATCAGATTGTTGATGTCGAACTGAAGGCAGCCCAAGTCCCGTACTTGCATGAAGGGGGGACGGCACCACGGGCCTGCCAGGGTAAATCAGGGACATGTGAGAAAAACATCACAAGCCGTTTTATTAATATTTTCTAAAAAAGGTTAGTTATTTCGAACGGCGGAATATAGTTGGACAACATAAATTAAATTGGAAAAGAAGGTGTTGCCATGCAATTCTTTATTTTACTTTGCTTATATATAATGCTTATCCTCAGCTGATTAGCATGAAAATTTACCCTGTGAATCCTCACTAACCCGATTTTCCCGTTAGCCCGCGCTACCAGCACTTTGCTATGAATTTTTTTTCATTTCGATTTACTTCGACCAATACAGATAAACCTACATAATTCGCAGCGGGATTTTTATTGATTTGTCGAGCTTTTTGAAAGGTGCATATATTTCTTGCCAGTAGGCAATTACATCGATCCCGCAAGTATTTTTTAACATTTGTAATCAGTAAAATCCTTCATTACTGCTCTCATGCTTTGAAATTTTCCTATCATGATGCATGAGCCATCATTTTTACTGAAAAATCTGGACAGTGATGCATTTAAATGAATGCACTACTTACAAAAAAGTGCTGCAAACGATTAATTATGATCGAATTTCAGAATTGAACATACATTGAAAATATCCTGCGATTTGTGTCTAATTGTTAAGACTTGAAATATATTCCTGTTTCTATTCTCATGCTCTCCGCTCTGTCTGCGTCTAGTTTAATTTCATCCCTGACATTTTAAGACCAAGAAGCAAACCACGATTACTTCCAGTTACGGAGCTTAAATTTTTAACATAAGCTATAATTTTAAAGGCCGTCGAAAGCATTCGAAAATTCAAAGCTATCTTGCCACCGTAGGTAATTAATTTTAAAAATCTTATATAAATCTTCATAAATTTTTTATCACTAATGGTGGAATGAGATCTCTTACTAGTCTGTAAATGCAGAATTAAATTAAAAATACCATGAAAAAGTATATTTGACAATAATGTACTAGCCGATAACAAATTGTTTCGTCTAGTGGTTTGACAAATGCTTTATAAATCTCTCATATCATGGGTAAAATGTACGCAATGAATTGTTACAATTAATAATCGCGGACAAAGCGGGATGCATAAATACTCCGATATGAAAATTCCAGCTGAATACTAGCGTTATTATTGAAATTTGAAGCAAATAATCACTGATAAAAATATCCAATTTTGTTCAGCCTCACCTCTCAAGAAGCAGTTCCACGAGTGGTTGGTCACACCAAGCACCCCAACCAGCGACGTCGTCAGGACGATCACACAAGCCATCACACCGTCGTGGCAGAGCAGATCAGAGCCGCGCTGCGCTGCCTGCGCTGCGCAGGCTATCACAGAGTCAGAACTGAAGTCGAGTCTTCCAGTCACTGCAGCCCCGTCAGGGTTGGCGACCATCCTTCTCCAGAGCGAGGAGTCTGCTGCGAGGGCCAGCGTTGTCAAAACTATCAGCACGGGGAGGATGACGACCCAGCGAGGATAATTGTCGGAAAACCTCCTGAAAGAGATGCGATAAATTTGAATGTTGAAGATAATAGACTCATACTTACTAATGTTATTTCTAAATTAAAATTAGAGAAGTTGCTAAATGATACTTTAATGGTACAAGTACCCAGGAATATTTCGGGATAAAACGTCTATTAATTACAAATCAAGTTAGTATGTTTTATAATTTCAATTCCAAAATACTAATCATTTCAGTTGAATAATGTCTTTAGATTCAGCGAAAAATGCGAATAGGAGCATTCAAGCGATGGTTCAACACACATTGTCATCGCAGTGTCCGGGCTCGGATCTGAGGAGAGGAAAACTTCAGGTGACAGCAGTCGCAGGGCACCGGGTGTCGAATGGCTTCACGAGACGTTGTCTCTCATGATTTATATTATATTTTGACCTGTCATGTGATTTGTAGGTGCGTTTGTGTATCTGTCTGAGGTACGGTATCATGGATACCGTCGTTGTTTTCTATCTGCATTTGTGATGAGCAAAAATCATGGAATTTCATTCGCTTTTCAAGCGTTTTAACGTACCCGTATTTTTATTGCATTTCTAAATATTTCATTCGTTTTTCATCGATTTTAAATTAATGTTTCTAACATTTGGCATCGATGTTTTGCGTATTTTCAATCGTTTTCAATATTTTTCTCATACTTTTTCGCACACCATTTTCATACAAGTATTTATAAACTCTGGTAGTTTCCGAATGATTTTAAAATTTTTATATACTATTAATTTCTCCATAAATTTTCGTAAGTATGGATTGTTTCTGATGCTTAGAATTTTATATAAATAAAGGTTTCTCGAGCACGTCTCTCAGAGAATCATAAATATCGGGAATGAATATTCAATATATGGCATACAAATTGGAATTCGATAAGAAATCCCGACAGGTCTCTCATTTTACCATCATTCTTGAGCCATTTAATGGTATCTTGTGCTAGCTATGCATGTATTATGAATTTCGAGCAGCGTCGGTGCCCTTAGCAGTCTTTCATTATGTTCTAATCAAGTATGCAAATGTTGATCTTCAACGACGAGAAGCCTATGCTCACTCTTGTCAGACAGGATCTCCTTAACATAATTGTTATGCACAAAAAAAATAAATTATTTTAGTCTCGGGCTTTTACCATTCAGTTTGGTGAGGTGGTT
The DNA here is from genome assembly GCF_000764305.2 of Hyalella azteca. Classification (NCBI taxonomy): domain Eukaryota; kingdom Metazoa; phylum Arthropoda; class Malacostraca; order Amphipoda; family Hyalellidae; genus Hyalella; species Hyalella azteca. The sequence continues at coordinate 8,044 of NW_025938676.1, read as the reverse complement.
GTATCAATTTGATGATAGAACAAAATAATATCAATGGAACTTCTTTCTCACATTTCGTTGGCTCGTTGTCGGTGTTCGTTTCTGACGTTCCCCGCGTATGCAGGGCCTAAAAGATTTGTTATTCATTTTCCATTAATATGTACAGGTCACTAAGAAAGTAGCTTTGGTTGTGATTTTCTTAATTCATATACTGTACTTATTCAAATCTGCAATGTAAACGAGGTACCATTACTAAATAATTACCCAACAATTTATTAAAGCCACTGATCTATTAATTACCACGAATTTTTTTCAAAGTGTTCGGTTTATAGGGCAGCATGTATAAATATCTGAAATTCTTCTTTGGTATTGCATTTTGGATCTCCGGCTAGGCGCTGATGAAATATCGAGTTCGATAGCAGACTGTCATTTATTATCGAGGAATCAGTGACTATTTGTCACGATAAAGAATACCCACAGAAAGCCCAAATATCGTAAGTAAATTATTTTTTACGATAATGGCAGCTGCATTTAATAGACTAGAAAGATCATATTGATTTGCTTATTATGAGTGCAGCGCTACTTCATACCATTCGAAGAAGCAATACATTGATTTATTTATAACGTGTTTTTCCACGCCCAGTTCAGATGGCCACCTGAAGAGACACCTGACTTGTTCGTATCTACCATTGAAGGAAGCCAATTAATATAATTTATTTGAGTGTTAAGTTAATTTACAGGTTGTGTGCCCAGTGCATAGTTTTTTAATTACAGAGCACCAAAATTGATTCCTGGAACCATCTAAAGACGTGCAACAAAGTTCATAAGCCACAAAGTTTGGAGGCTTAAAATACATTTTCTGTGAATGAAAAAAACTGTCATGCTGCTATGTGCATTTTTCACTACCTGATCATGAAAGCTTTTATAATTAAATTTATATTATAGATATGAATCCTATTTTTTGTTGAAACGCCAAAAAATTCTGTGCTTTGAGCAGACAATTTATATTGTAAACGAGTTATGAGAAACTATTAATTTTTAAATGCTTATATTCAATTTTTTTGGAGCTGCTACAGACTAGAGACCATCAATGACAATAGCTGTCGCCCTCCAATTCCTTCCAATTAAAACAATACGGTATACAAATATAACTGGTGTGGAACCAAGTGATGAAAATAATAATTTGCTTCATTAATTTTTAATTCACAAACAAAACGAAACGGAAATTTTTACAGCTGTCTTCTCTTTTGTATCGAAATGTAGCGATTTCATAATTAAATATAATCACTGTCATTGGTGATAAACCGTTTTGATTTTTTTTCATCACACGAGCACAACAATTTGCTTGACTTCTTCTTTTAGGAATTTTTTTCTTCATTTTAGGAATTTTGAACTTTGAATTATTTGATAAGCGAAGTCACATTCTGGGTAGAATTCATCGCAAATACTTTAATCTGAGTAACTTAACTGCCGTGTTTCAGCTCTAATATTTTCATTTAATATAGAGAAAACGCTTAGTTACGAACTGTTTGATGCCGCCCTATGATTAGAATATGACATAAGCAGATGCCATGAGAGATGGTTAATTGCCATGAGTAAACGTATTAATTGGTCTATGGCTCTATGCAATGCGATTATTTTGTATTATAACTTATAGCTATATATTCCTCGACGAAGTCTTTTCGGTATACTCTCATTTGTACGAAATCAAAATCGTATATAAATTGAAAGTGCTTCGTTATGGTATTGGAGGAAAATCATCTTATTATGTCATTCAGCACTGTTAATGTAACCATCCGAATAAAAAAGTCAATGCTGAACCCCATTCCTTATCCTATCTTCGTAACCCAAGGCTCATGTAATGGTAGTCAATTGGAGCTACATTACCTCGCAGGGTTGAAATTTAATGCGACGCAATGCATCGCATTGAAAGAAAATGAGATTGAAATGTCTCATAAAAAATGATTATATTTCTTTGAAAGAAAATGTGTTATTTCTAAATTGGGAATGATAGCAGTGACAGCCCGGAACAAAGCGCCCAGTAGAAACATTATAAGTAGTCGCTCAGAATATTTCACATGTAAATGGGGATGCCCGGAAGATTATATGTTCACTTCGCACGAGCTTCCATGACGTTGATCATGTTGAATAACTGTTTTATTATTCCTGACCAACAATTTTGATAATATTGGGAACAAAAAACGAAGCAATAAGCTGCATTGTCTCCACTCTGAGCTGCGTAGTTTCGCTGTCGTTACTTCGTATCTATGACACGAGATGTTGATTCTAAATCAGAATTACTTCTGGAAAAAAAGACTGATTGGCAAATGCTTTAATATCAGTATGACTTTGAACGTCTAAATAAAGTTTTGTCAGGGCACGTCTTGTTTAACTATTTTCACCTCACCATATTGCTCGCTTCTATGTACTTCGCATATGTCTGTCAGTCATTTTCATTACGTGCTAATATATTCACGAGAATAAACTAACAGTGAGATGTGAATCACCTCTGATGATGTTGATGATAGATTAGAAAGTATAGCATTAGCTTCTGAAAGGAACCAATCCAAAAAGAACAACTGTCTCAAATTAATGATACCATAAAGTAACTTTTGATGAAAGTGAGTTACTTTAAAATGGATATAAAATGATCAGTAAGTGAGAAAAGATTTCGTAAAATGACTAAGCAGCTTTTGAAATATGATGTTGAATTAATCAGATATTAACTCATATATAGAGTAAGTAATTTGTTAGACCAATCCGCTAAAATTCATTCATACAGATGAGCGACACGGCAACTCGTTTGTATATTTCTTAGGAGAATTGTTAGAAAGCAATTTATATTATCGGAGGGAATTTCTTTAGGCCTTGACTAGCAAGACAGAACCAATGATACCTTTAGTCATCTAGAACTCTCCCCAACTGAAATTTGAATTGTGTGAACTCAGACGTCATTTTTCACACGTCATTTCATTTTTTTCAAAGGAGTTTATAAATCTACAGAAGGCGGATCTGTATGATATCATATTTCCTTACTCTAGAGTAGTTGTAAGGTCATAGAAGTTATACGTTTTTAGCGAGGTTTGTTGCCTAAATTATTTGTTCGCGCATTTGTGCTACAAGCCTGGCACCGGAAATATGGAAAGAATTCGTTCGCGTATCCATTGCTTTTCGTGACAGAATATTACTGGAAATTAGAGCTCAATTAACTCAAATCCTTTTCAGGTTACATTTTACGATTACTTCCATTTTTAATGGAATTCATATGAAACTGGCTTCGAGGGCCTGACTTGAAATAAAACTCACAATATATGTACGAGCTCGTAATTGTTCTCGTATCGAATTATACAGTAATTCAGCTTGAAGTGATATACACTCAGAAGCCTTGAAGTTTACAGCCATATCAAGGGACACGATAAAAATAATTCTAAAAGTTCAAAACTTATTTAACTAATAGTTCACGCAAACCATTTACCACAAGTAAAGCGAGTGCAAGATAAAAAAATGCATTCTTGTTTCTGAGTTAAGACAAATGTATCTTTCCTGCAATTAATTAAAAACTTACAATTATAAAGGTTTATAACTAAAAAAGACCTGCTATTGAATTGAAATCTAATTCCTCATTTCATTCGACCTGCGACTATACAGTGTTACGCAGACTGGCACTCGGCATTTCACGTTACAACAATTAGGCTCGAGTTCATAATTAAAAATTGCAGATGTGCGGCAGTAATCTTCCCCAGTTCTTTTTTCATATATGTACTTGTTTTCATCCCTAAAGACGTTAGGGATGAACGTTAGAGGTCATCCCGTGGTTTTCATCATTCCTCGGACCGTTAGCATGTTTTTGTTTGTATAAAGAATTTTGAATTGTAAAATGTACTAGTCAGCTGCGTACTATATTGGAATAAAAAAAATAAAATATAAAAAATTTAAAAACCACGTTTTCTTAACGGACAAAAAAGAAAAACATTTACTCCTACGTAACCTTACACAACTTTAATGTTATGTAAGAGTTCATGTTTTTCTTTTTTTTTCCGTTAAGAGAACGTGGATTTTAAAAGTTTTTTTACTTATTTTATTTCATTGTTTTTAGTTGTGTAACCACCAGAAAAACGTGGTTTTAAAAATGATTTTTTATATTTATTTATTTTCTACCTTTTAGTTTAGCAATATTAGCAATTCAAATCAGTTTCCAGGATTGGCAACTCTGGATGATCGACAAAAAAAACTCGATTCCCAACCGTGAATTTGTGGGGCTTTTTTAATTAAAAAAAATATATATATTTTTATAAATTATTACTTCTGATGATCAAATCTTGAATTGTTAGGCAGCATAAGCATGCATGCCAAATTTCAAGTTTCTAGGATCTTCAAAAGTGCTCTAAATTAAGGTTCGAATTTTTGATGACAGACAGACACGAAGCGAAACTAAGAAAAACGTGGTAATAATAACTATGTATAATAGGAGTGCAATGTGCCATGAAGGGCCAATGTTGCATGAAACAGCAATGTTCTTCGAACTGAAGATGTTTTTTTGAGTGTTGGATCTCACAATTGCTCTTCTGAATGTAGCTGCATCCCGCATTATTTAATAATCTGAACATCATTTATCAACACATTGCAATAGCTCATGATACATTGATCCCTCACTGCAGTTGATTGCACTCTCTCATTACATTACTTCCTAACAGCGACTTCCCATCACATATATTTCACCACATTGCGTATATGCACTGCTCTATTGTAGTACATTGCTTTGTAATAGTTCGGTATTATTCCCTGTTACTCGGCCCTTCCATAATACTTGAATTGTTTATGTGTATTTCTCCCTAGTTACCAGGAGAGCATAATATTAGATATATTTATTGGATCAGCAGAGGATAATATGAAGTAATACCAATCGAGGAAGAATTTTTAATAAAATTGCTATACTGTGTAAAAATCTAACGTTCATTTATTGACGGAAAACTTCTATCATTAAAAAGTCACGTCCAAAGAACACAGCCAAAAGGATGTGAGTGAGTACACGGGAGTATCACTCGCTTCGCTCGCGCAGTCAGGACGTTGATCACGATAAATCATCACTTACTCCGGACCATCAATCTTATTAAGCTCATTTTCAACGACAGATCAGTATTTGCTGACACGGTTTCCAGACGTATTTGCTGACACGGTTTCCAGACGTCTGCAAACAAGATGCAGGTTAGAGTGAACACTTCCGACGGAAAGGCTTGCGAACGCTATCGACCGACGCTAGCGTTATCGACCGTTTATAAACGATATCGTGAATGAAATAAAAGAACGTTATGAAATAAATTACCGAACGTTATGAAATAAACGAAAAAACGTTATCGACCATTATCGCCGTATACCCTCGAATGTTATCGACCGTTTCACTAGCGGGGACTTTACGAATGCTCAAAATATTCCGATTTCGTTGCTCATCCATTGTTTACGGCGTATAAAAAATTAAATAAACTAAAAAAATTGAGTGGAGATCATTCAGCAAATAAAATTTTGTTAATTGAAATTTGAATTAGATAATCACATGAATAGTTCATTCGGTGGAATTTGTAACCGTTGCCCGCAAGAAATTGCACATAAATTAGTTGGAAATTATAGATTTCACCAATTCATTTATCGTTTCCCGAGTACCCGGCTGGGAACTTCGTATGAATGCGCCATCACGACTGCTTTTAGAAGTGCAGTTCGAAAACATGGGCAAACAATTTTGAACAATGCTTGGCCGACATAAATGGGCCTTCAGGAAGATGGTGAACGAAAATGAGTCTAAAAGATGCGTATTCTCATTGCAAGCGCGACGGTGATAATTACAATTCACAAATATTACAGCACAAATTTAGATCTCACAATATAACTATTCACAAATATCACGCACAAATTTACATGTAACAATATACCACTTTTCACAAAAATTCACTAACAGTGAAGCGCAAGGTGCTTCACGACTGACAGAATGAAAGTGACGCGCTTCGGATGATCAGGGTGAACAGACTTTTTCTCTAAATGAAAATACTAGTAAAATCGATAGACAAAAACATTAATGGAAAAATGGGTACAAATTTAGCAGAACAAATACAAGAATAACTGTTGAATGATCGCAAAAAAATTATAAGGAAAATCGCGGTACAAAAATTTAGAGACGCATGAGGCGCGGCTACATACTTCCCCACTAGCGCGATTGCCGGCATTATATTGTGGCATAAAACAGTTTATTTAGAATACTATACACTACTAAAAATGTTCTAGCGATTAAAAATTTCTAAGGAACACACAAAGTTAGGAACAAATACTGGAAAATATAAATTTCACCTTAAGATTAAACTTACACAATGATTCTCTTATGACATTAGGCATACCTAGCGAAACTTACAGGTGAAGCAACCGCTATATAGGACACAAATTTATTCAACATATTGCACATTAACGATCAAAACCTACGAAATTCAGTAAAACTTAATCTAGAGAATTATTGAACATATTTACATAATTATTTGGAACATCGCTCAAGAGTCTTAGGTTGAACATTCGGCAAGTCATCCACTGGACCAACTGAGCGCGTATGAGGTCGCAACGACTCGGGCTTAGGAGCACCAGAGGCTTCAGCCAAACGACCAGATCGACGTCTCATCGAGGTCAGGTCTGTATTTAACTTGTCTTTCATAGACTGCAAGTAGGAAGACATCCCGTCAACCTTAGACGACGCACCAACTGGATGGTTAACACCTGACAACGACACGTCTACGATCTGAACACACTCTTCAAGAAAGTCACTCACATGAGAAAGAGCGGCATCAGCAGCGACAAGGACACTCTCAACCGCGTCACCCATAAGTGCTACATTAACTTCAGCAAGTTCGCTAGTGAGATCAAGCAGGCGTGCCGGCTCGTCTGTCAAAATACCAGACATGCTCCAGGTTTCATCGCACATGCTGAGTATTGCATGCGTTGGAAAAGACTCGGGTTCGGCGTTAGGATCGCTAGACAGTTCACTTATACTAGGAAGGATGTCAGTTCTAGGTTCATTCTGCACATTTCCAACGGAATCATACGAACACCAAACTAAATCATCCGACCTTCTCAACTGCGTCATGGCCGTTATTGATTCCTCAACTTCCGGCAGAGGCTCTTCCGAATCAGCGACAGATTCCGTAGAACTCGTGGTATCAGTGGCGGTTTCCCAGTCAAACGTACATGGGACCTCTTGAAAACTCGGACCAACAGGTTCCGTTCTAACACCGTCATGAGGAGACCCAAGCTCCTCACAAGTAACCTTATAATATGGGTGGTCAGTCAAATACTTTGGAGGTACCTTCCATTCCCGCAACTGTCGGTAATGGGCTCTCACGATTCTAGACGAATCGTTGCAACACTGCAGCTCATATGTCAGTTCGTTTGAGTTGATTGTTTTTATGAAATAGGGACCATCGAACCTATCGGCAAACTTATCGACATTGCGTATGCCCTTGAACGTCACCTTGCGCATCACACGTTGTCCTAATGAAAACGGCGCAAAACGAGGATGGCCTCTCCAATTGCTTAAGGCTTCGCCTGACACAGTAGGAGCGATTACATCATCGTGGGTATTACACAACAAATACTGAGCGGGGCTGGTCTGTAACTCCGCATGCAACGTATTGTTATAAGTTATCACAGCGCGCGGGAGAGCGTCACACCAGTTAGGCGTATCGGATAAGCTTGTCAAAAAGGATTAAATAGTGCGGTTTACCCTCTCGACGGCCCCATTGCTGGACGGCATGAACGGCGTTGAAAATGTATGCTTTATTCCATACCTCTCAACAAAGGCGCTAAAACATGACGATCTAAACTCGGGCCCGTTGTCAGTCAGCAACCGCAACGGGACTCTAGGCAAGTAAGGGAGTACTTGTTGCTCAAATGCTCGAACCACGGTCTCACTCTGCTTATTCCGTATGGGAACAGCGGCAAGCCACTTGGAGTTGTGGTCGACCACCATGAGACAACCAATGTACCCCGACGACGCTCTGCCAAACTCAACCAAGTCCGCTGCAACCAGCTCAAA
>NW_025938675.1:0-2605 GCF_000764305.2 Hyalella azteca | reverse complement strand
AGCCTCGCGTTAGGAAACCCCATAACCCTGTATAAAAGTAGTAATTTATATGAATTAGTTCGCCCGCCATTCACGGCTACTTTAATTTATCGCAGGCTGCACCAGCGACCATTTCGTATGCGGCAACGGCAAATGCATCCAAAAGCTTTGGGAATGCGACGGCGATATCAACAACTGCAAGGACTGGAGTGATGAGAAGCATTGTGAGTACTTGACTGTCACGGCTGATGTAATGTCAAGCAGTCGTAATCAATAAAACATTATTAAATATACATTAATGATGTGCATTCAATGATGCCACCCCTCCCTGGATCATCCTTCCCTGGAACACTCCTCCCAGGACCACCCTCTCTAGAACACCGCTCCCTGAAACAACCCTCCCCGAGCCCCCTTTCTGGATCACCCCTCCGTGGGACCAACTTACCTGGTTCACTCTCCCTGGATTACCCCTCCCTAGACCACCCTCCCTGGATCACCTCTCCCTGAGCCACTCTCCCTGGATCTTCCTCACTAGGCCACCCTTCCTTGATCACTCCATCCTTGGACCACTCTCTTCCGTCCCTAAAATAGACTACCTCTACCGTCCCTGGACTACCACTACGTTGAACTGACGATGGAGCTGGACTCCGAAAAATTTTCTCTTATAAGAAATGGTGAATTTTTTGACGATTTTCTTTACTTTGAAATTCCTGATTTATCTTCAGTGTTCACACCTCAATTATGGTTTTGACATAACCTGACTTGTGATTGCAGGCGTGTGCCGCTCTGACCAGTTCAAGTGCGCCATCACCGGCCTCTGCATAGACGAGACGGCGCAGTGCGACGGAGGCAACAGCTGTGGAGGCAACCCAGTCAACAGCTTCTTCAGCGACACCAGCGACGAGGACGGCTGTGTCAACCGGCGACGTGAGTAACTCCACTGACATTCTGACGGATTAAATTCCCTCCCAACTCTACTCGCATTTATACGCAATTCCACTATTAACCTAATGTCGTCCGTATATATACATGTTCTTATCTACCAACTGCCTGATATACACGAGGAAGTACCATATAAAGATATACGAAAAGTATATATGTGCCGAAAGTAATGCTTATGTGTTTCCACTGCAGACCGTGCTTGCGTAACAGTGACTTCAGAAGAGCCTCTCTGCCGCGCAATTTAGCTCCTTTACATTCGTAGCAATCGCGCACGTTTGTCCTAAGTCTCGAAGTGTTTCCAAATTCCTCCCCTCATGGAATTTACCTCGCAATAAGCTCGCCATTGTTCGATGTAAGCAAACTCGGTCTCACCGTCTCGAAACAAACCCTTGTTAAACACGCTACATAGCTTCAACCCACATTCCTAACTTTCTCAACACTTATCCCCTAACTTTCCGTGAAATTCTTTGCTTTAGATATTTATTAATTCATCCTCAAACTACCTTCTAAACTTGTTTGCTTGCTGTTATCTGGGATGTAAAACCGTATGATATGAAGTTTTATCCTAAGACGTTTCCTCTGTTGGTGTAAGTGTAGTGAGTGTTGTTAAAGAATATATCAGATAGTTTACACCTGTGATGTGGATGATTTGAATTTATTAGTGTTAGTTTTGATGGACCATTTATGTTAAATTCAATTATCAGTCAGCGTCTGTTGGGTGGCATGTTGTATATGCTTTGCTCCTTATTTATGTGGGTGTTATCTGACTGGTATTTAAGTCTGGCGTCTGACAATGTTATCTATATTCTGTGTTCGGAAGTGGTGTTTCGATTCGACAATGCACAACTTCAAATGATTGATTAAATCTGGCCATTCTATAGTCCGTATTATGGACTACATTGACTTGAGTTTAATTACATGTTAGGTCTTGCTTTTTTACTTATTTGCCTTATTTTTCCGTTTTATAGTTACATCTGTTGAATAATTAAGCAAGCAAAACGTAGCGTCACAATTGAATAAAAAATCCCCATCAGAAGGTTTCGGCAATCTCTGTCATCGGCATGCGCCATTTCAACCGCTTCGTGCCTGCGCATGACTGCAGTTTGATCGGTTGAATACAATCAAGTTTTTAAAATAGAATCATTTTCAATAATATTTTTTTATGACAGTTGGATATGAACACGAGGAAATCATATCACTAGTTTAAATAATACCGATCAAATGACTGACTCTGTTCACTGGCGTTCACTTGCGTCATTCAGATGATGGCTCATATCAAACTTTCGATTCATCAGACTCAGTATTAGTTTTGATGTATTGAATGAATGATTTGAAATTGGAAAGTGTAGTATTAATAAAAAATAATATTAACATGAATAAATACAGAAATAGTTTTCAATAAAAGTGGGTTTAGAAAGATTCATGCCCTCACAGCCTCGCTCATGAGAACTGTAGCCTTGAGCTAGTTCTCCATTACAGGGCGAGAAAAGTGAACTAATAATTCTATTCAGAACCTACTTTATATTATCATGATTATTAATGTACCTAGTTCCTAAGAAATAATATTGATTTTCCCTAATATAAGGATATTCAAAATACTAGACTCAGCCATATTGATAGTGCGTTTATAATGGCGGCTCCTGAAATGTCTCTGGCCTAAGAACGTCAGTGCGGTGGATATTCC
>NW_025938674.1:0-15120 GCF_000764305.2 Hyalella azteca | reverse complement strand
AGAGGCAATGCAGCTAGCATCCTAACAGCAGTCAGAGAAAAGTTCGACGTGGGCCCGCTCCTCGCTCGCTTCACAGCTCAGTGACCCTCGGAGTCGGTGTAGGCCACCATCAGAGGCGTTAAGGTCGGGGCCCTGATCATTGACATGAAACCATTCCCAGTTTTCAATTAATAAAATTAATTCCCTTTTTGTTTGAATGGTGAGTGTGGGAGGCCTTTATACTGTACAGAAACGAACTAAATCATGGTATGTCTGGGAAAACTTTTGATAATTTCAAAGACTATGTCTTTCCATTGACAAACTTGGTTTGGATCATTTGTATTAATTTAAACTTTGCTTTGTGATTAAGTTACTTTCCCATTTGTAGCTGAAACTATTAACAAAAATGTAATCATTATCCCATGAAAAATATGACTGCGATGAAATAAAATAACCATAGCATACGTTTCCCAATTTAATTAAAATAACTTCTGTGAACGTTTACTTATCACCGGTCTCAACTCTTCATATCGGAAGGAATACATTTGCTACGTATGCGATACCGATAATAAATGTGGCACATGAATACTATCGCATTTAACGAGTCAAATACAACTTATCAGCTATGTTGGGTTATGCCCTACAAAAATGTCACCAACGATTGATTCAAATTTAAAAATTTTGACTAAAAACTAATTAAAAAATGAAATAGCGCACCTATGAATTAAGGGAAAATTTTTATTATTTTTTTTTCTTGCAGGTAGCTACACTTTAGCCCATTTTGCCTATACTTCTTTTTTATTGGAAATACTTTTGCGCTGGGATTGCCTCATCTTTTAATCGAAATTCGTCGATAATGTTTTATTTTATCAGCGCCTCGCTTGTGGTTTTGGCACTCAAAATTTATCGGCGAGTGACGGTCGGCCATCCATTGATCGTTGCGTGGCGCACAATAACCTAAAAATATAACTCAGTACTCACTGCTGTGAGTGACGAAGAGCGCATTTTCTCGTTGACGAAAACGTGAAGTCACGGACAGACAGACGGACGGACATGGCGAGCACAATAGTGCATTGATTCAATAAATGAGAAAATGCGCTAAAAATGGTGATTACATATGAGCTGATGAGGGGGAAAGGCTTTAATTAGGGGACTATAGTTATCGTATATGAGAAACTCAAATTTATTTTTACTGAAGTTCACCTCTTATTCCAGAAACATTGTTAAAAAAATCCAATAAGTTGCCTATTTAGCTATTTTATTCACTGTAGGGTCATATAAAATACAAATATTCAGTGTATTTTTGGGGAACTGAAATATAATGAAAAACATGTTTATTGATATTAAATCTTATCTAGAGGGAAGAAATTCGTGAATGGATAGTATGTATTAATGTATTTATATTGTGTATACAAAACAAACTTCGAAGCCTAGTTATGTGTTAGTGCGTAAATTATATTTTTGTCACTCTAATTTGTATCTATATATGTATATCGACATGAATTATAATAAATGGACTAAAACTTTGAATGTTTTCTTCTCGTTTCTCTCATTTTTACGCTGACTTTATGCTCTATTTTGCTATTTGTTTCTTAAAACCAATTCCATTAAATTGTTTGCAACAGTTTCTAGCTTTTTATGAATGTTTCGAAACTTGAATCGAACGTAAACCACGTAAATGTATAGCTGAAAATTAACAGAAAGGATTGGTCTTTTTGACTAAATTGACTGCGTATTTTACTAGCGTACAATTCAGTCTCTGTCTCTTATACACATCTAGATGTGTATAAGAGACAGGGTGAGAGATGTGTGCGCGGGCATGTATTTAGTATATATTTGTGTATTGTTTGATATAAATTTGATTGTTGTGTGTGTTTTGTTAATAGNTTTTTTTTTTTTTTTTTTTTTTTATTTTTATTTTTTTTTTTACCTAATAACTTGAAACTCATCTCCCCAAGACTAGCTCTAACTAAGACTTAAGCTGCCCGAAGGTCTTGCACATCAGCTACCGCCGGGATCGGACATTCGCTCAGATTAACGGCCATTTTTTGAAGATGAAAATAATGGAAGCGCTCGCTCCAAAATTGTCTTTAGAGCGCACAGAAGATAAGGCTTTTGGGTCGCGATCTCAGGTTTGAGCACCAGCCGTTTTATAGTTAATTTTCTTAAACGAATGCTCAAAATGTAATCTATTTAAAGAGTCCCGTTTACTTTATGTTAGAGGTCAGATTTCTACTAGCGTTCACCCATGCGATTTTGAGGCTTGAATCATGTATCAGCAATCCCACGTATGATGTATCACTTATCACACATATCATGTATCAGACAATAGTCTAACGTAATATGCATCAATAATCGCACAAACCATGTATAACTAATTTCACGTATCGTGTATTACTAATCCCTATACAACATGTCACTAATCTCACGGATCATGTATCACTAATCACAGAAACCATATCTTATCGTATAAATCATACATCCCTAAAAGCACAATTTTATATTAATTGCAGAATTATTTACATTGTGCTAACACGAGTTCTCACATTTATTACACTGCAACCGAGCTGCAATATTTTACTCGATGTTAATCCCTGTTGTTGCACTCACATAAGACCGGCCACTCGACCGAATAAGCGAACACGATACGTGGAAGTGACAGCGCCGCGTTGAAATTCAATGCAAAGTTTTTATTGGTTTCGATCGCTTTTTTAATTGTGGTATCAACATCTTCTTTCGAACATATACTAAAATGAATATTCCTTTAAAATTATGTGTAATACAGTCACAATTTTTCATGATCGACCAATTTCAAACAATCAACAAAAAACAAGAATCTTCCTTGCCATTATTCGTTCCTTATTTCTAGGGTTGACATCACTAACGAAGAAATGTTTGTGGTCTTCAAATCTTCTCATAGAATAATAATTTCTTATCTTTTATATAAACTTTCATGCGACTTGATTAATGTAGCTTTGTATTTAGTTGTCATTATAATTGTATTATTGTTGTAATTATTGTCTACTTAGATCGATAATCGTTTTTCCACCCGCTTCTTCTGGTCTGCATGTTCACTACAAATTCTCCAGCGTTTCAAACTCCAAAGACCTAAGCCAGCTAGGTTGCTTCACCTAAGCCAGCTAGGTTGCTTCAGTTTTGTAGCCATAATTAATCAGCCTATGACTTTAATGGTTATCAGTCTATGGCTTTAATGGTTATTGCCGTCGTTGGCAGTCTTAGACGTAAGTACAGTATTATCTCAAATTGAAGCAGAGCAAACTGTGCATTAATTGAGTTTAACTTCGAGTCATTGCAGCACATGAAACGCTTGCGTCTGACTTCTACTTCGCGCACCCATGATTTTGTTAACTTGACTCTGCATCATTCTTTTCAACTACATTTGAATGCATATATCACGATACCTTTACACAAATCGTCCCTGATTAAGGTAACTGATACAATTGATAGCGACTGTGACACCTTACATGCTGCTTGTAACGACCGTAATCAAAGTTTTATTATTTTAAGTTATGTTTCAGTGCATAGATGACGACATTTTTAACCAAATCATCACTGATAAAGGTAACAGTGATTCACTAAATAGTGACTGTGACACCTGATATGCTGCATTTTACGACCGTTAGCCCAGCACAGTTTCCACGTTTAACACATTCATCGCAGGACTCACCGAATCTCTGTCACACTCTATCTTCTGGTAACTATTAATTCTTGCGCTGGTAAACACGATATTTATTACGGAACGGAAGCTGGACAGTAGAGATAAACTGCGTACGTGGTGCAATGTTGACCCGAAATAAATTGCCGCATGTTTTAACTTGCAGGAAGCCGGCGCATGTAGCACTGAGAAAATTGAATGTGTCGTGTTTTGAAAGTAATGGTGACACACTTTCTTACCCACAGCACGGGGAAAGACTGGACGTAGCACTGATTCGCCTTTTTGCCTGGCCAAACTGAGTCAGGATGATATATACACATTGGCCAAAAGGGAATCGATGTTTGGACAAAATCCAACTAATTTTTTTGTTTGGGTATAATAAGCATATGATATAGGAGAGGCTTCCGTCGAAGTCCTATCCGGCGTGGGGTGAGCGTTGGGGAGACCACAAATTGTGATTCTTCATTCCAGAGGGCCAGAAATTGTGGTTCTTCATATCAAAAGACCGGAAATTGTGGTTCTTTATGACAGAGGACCAGAAAATGCGTTTCTTTATAATAGAAATTGTGGTTCTTCATACCAGAGGACCAGAAATTGTGGTTCTTTATAGGAATGTCAGACGGTATCTAATTGGCATTTCGTCTGCCCGACTCTGCACACTCGTTTACGTATTCATGAACCGAGAATTTGTTACATTCAACCCAGATTTATAATTTCAAAGTTTCATGTTGACTGAAATTCTCCTTGGCCTTTTTGAGCCTAGGATCTTTGCTATATAAATTAATTAAACGTTGATTCCAATTTACTCGTAGTAGTCAATCTTCTGTAGAGAGCTGCATTTGTATTCTAATGGGGCAGCCATTTAAAACTTTCATAGCAGGAGGGCCAAGCAGGATGCTAAATACAGCAGAAGCTGTAATGTGCGCTATTTTGTAGGTTGTACTGCTGCTTGCAAGACATCTGTACCTATTTATTATGATTAATTTTAGAGGCTCATACAGTGCTACTACATCTCCCAGGACGATCCATCAGCCACATGCTGTATGGCAGGGATCATAAAATTTTCTCTTGTCTTCCAACAAAACTTAAAGAAGTGCGATGCACCATAGATTCTGTCCAAGACGAGAGCCCAAATCATTTAATTAAAAACTTTCAGACGAATTAACGTCTATAAAGCAGATTGAGGTATCACCCGCAGGTCCAAACTACGGACGTCGGTTGTGAGCGAAATCTTGTCCGCGGGCCATAATTCGGGGCGCCTTTGACAAGTAAGCGAGACTGCAGCAAAGATTTTGGTAGTGAGTAATGCTGTCTGCTTGTTAGTGATGTAATACTGCAGGGCGTGCAGTGCCAGTACTCTAGTATAGTAGTGGGTGAAATAAACTGCAGTTATTGTTTAAATAAACTGCTTTCACAACTCTTCTAGGTTTCTTCTCGCGGACCCTACGATACGAGTAAGACGAACTTGACTTACGATATTATAAGAGGCCCAAAATATATTTATTTCGACGGGTGAGTGTTTTGGCTTCATACAGGGTTGGAACTATTCGTAAAATGAATTTACAATTCAGCGAGATGATAAAGTTTTACACTGCTAGGAGTATACAGGAGGTAGGAGTACAATAGCTTTTATATTACATTTTATTAAATATTTATATTTGTTTGTATTTAGCCTTACTGATACCTACCGATGTTAAGCAAACTATAGACTTTACTAATGCATGTTATAGGCTTGCTGTATGTCCCAGGTTTGCCATCTGCAAGACAGCTGGCAAGCCAAAACACTCCACATCGGCCGTTTGAAGGGTCGGCAAATGCAGAAGTCAACATAACGATGAGCGTTGAGAGCATTCGGGGGAAAACGTCCCTTGTGGTGAATCGTTGCCATGAGGTTATACGTGGGTCAACCTCTGCACTCATCTTCGATTTTCGCTCGTTTTCCCTGTTAGGAGATTCAAGCGCATGTGATGTTATCGGGTTTAAAATAGGAATGAATAAGTATTCAAAGATGCATTTTATTATTTTTTATTGAATAAGTATTCAAAGTATTGAATTAAGTATTGATTAAGTTTTCAATGTATTGAATTAAGGAATTAAGTATTGCTAATCAAATTTGCATTTAAAGTATCGAATTAAATATTGCTTATAGAAAATGCATTAAAAGTATTGGATTAGATATTGCTTATAGAAAATGCACATATAAAGTATTGAATTAAGTTTTACTTATTGGATAAGTATTCAATAAGAATTTATGCTGGCTTTTTTTAAATTCACGTTCAAATTTTGGCGCGTTGTTACTTGCTGAAAATATAACCCTTTAAGTTTCAGTTTTGCGAGAAACTTACGTTGCCAGTTTCTCATTAATTTTGTGAATTATGAATAAAAAATTCTTAATATCTTCATACGTTATTTTTTACATAGCATTTTTTGTTAGAAAAATATTTTGATAAAAAAACGTTCTTCTACAACTTGCAACTATTTAATTAAAGAACTGCGAATTGTTTTAATTAAATTGATCAAAATAAATCTTTACTTTCAGTATATTTTTTCACATGCATGTCGTCGTTTTTTCTATAGTATCGATCCAATTAATGCTGCTAAATACTGTGTCAAGTTAATACTGCTGAATTGCTAGATATAGTTCATAAAATTTGGTTGTTGCACTGTCTTCATTGAGTTTCGAAAGATTCATTCCGCATTCTTTTTTTAATGGGATTGTAATACCTTGCACTGGATGTTCCTCATATCTGGAAATAATGTCTTGTTTATTGATAATGTTATGCGGGGCAACATTTAAACAGCCTAGACTTGACTATAGCTACTCGACTCTGGATAAATCTCGATTAACGTCGCGCAATGGATCTTATTTTTCGTTATGAATTAATCATCGAAAAAAATTAATCTTTTGAATAACAATATCAAATTTGGAAAATGAGTAAATTAAAAAAGTGAAGATCATTGTACATATAAGTGCATTGAATGGCTCTAAATTGAGCAATACTATTTACAATGAAAATAGCGGAGCAATTAAGATTTAAAGTGTTTGGAGATAAAAAACTTATATGCTAATGTTCGTGGTTAAATATTTCATGCATCGTATTTAACGAATAAAGCATATATATAATTATTGGATATGCATTACATCATGGAGTACAACCCTTGATTATAGAGTTTATTTCTGAAAATTCTAGATTTATTTTGTTCATGTTAGAAAATCCACGAGCGATTCAATCACATATCCTCAGTAGTAGGGAACAAAAGGGTCCCTTAAATATTATGCTGCTACTTGAAAAAAATATAACTCTGTACTCACTGCAGTGAGTGACTGAGAGCGCATTTTCTCGTCGACGAAAACGTGAAGTCACGGACGGAAACAGAAGGACAGACGGACAGACGGACGGAGGGCCGTGGCGAGCACAATAGCGCCTATTTTTCCACAAATGAGAAAATGCGCGAAAAGGAACTACGCGTGCAAAGTTTGAGGACATTGGCTGCAGAATTTTATAGGTTAGAAGTCCTTACGTGTTTTAGACTTAAAGTTGAATTGAGCTCAGACTTGGTGCCGGCAGATACCCATGCAAAGGTTCGTGCTAATGTTTTTTTTTTTCAAACTAGCCCGGCTTCCATTAAAAAAACGCAACTAACTGATATTGTAGCTAATATTCTAAAATTATTCCGTGAAGTTAAATATGCTTCGAACTCAGAGATACGATGATCGTGATATATGACGTTTGAAAGCACAAAAATGTCATTCCGTTTCGAAATGCGTTTTCAAAGCCGTCTAAGGTTATAACTGTGATCCTTTCTGTGGACTGTAAAGTTAGCTTTGTGGTAGTTAAAGTGCATTCTTTATCTGGCATAAGCAAAATAGTTGTAATAAAAAGGGATAAGCCAAGAAAATGAGCGCAAAAAGTCTGTAGAAGATTAATTGATTGGCCCGTTAAATTATTTGTGAATAGTGTGTTATCTTTGTAATCCAAATCCCGTATGAATTTTAGGTCTGATTCCGAAATTCAGTCACACCCGTGTTATATCCTGTTATATCCTACAATTTAACTAACCCAAGTGACCGATCTATCATTCAGCAAGGTTTTTGGCCGCAGTTTCAAAAGTCTTGTTCATTTTGTTTCCCCGCTTTGGCTGGTCAATAAAGGCCCGATGTGCTAGCGGTTTCAATTTCCGTTTGACGCTTCTGTGATAAACGATCTCGCTTAGGAGGACATCGACGAAATTGCACTCCAACTTTCGGATTTTTCCGCACGACATTAATTGTTGTCAGAATGGCAGTATGTGCAAGTCGCGAATTCATTTGTGGAAAACCCTTGCCGAGAAAATTATCCTAATTAGCATCTTGTTCCCATTTCTGAATGCATATCAGAGCATTCTGAAATGAGGATAGACAACACGCAGTATAAAATTAATAGATTTGGGAAAATTTAAGCTAATTAAAGTGCAAAACCATAAATCTATAACATTTTTAGAGTGGAATGAATAATATAAAATGTAGCATACGAGTGTCAAGCTGAAAGATCTGATAGTAATTTTTTTGGTTACGCCATAAGTACGGAATTTTAATTAACCCACCAATGCATTTTTATTTCTATTCTGGAGCCCTAGAATTTTAATTACTAACACAAATTAAATTAGCTAAATTCCAAACACGCGTATAAAAGAGCCGCCCATTTAATTGTTCAGTAACAGTGCAAAATGACGAAAAACGGACAATTTTACCAAGGACGCTAAAATAACCACCATATTATTTCACGCTATTGAAATATAAGTACGCATCATATAATTACTGTTACAAGAAAATTGTCAAAATTTCGTTATTCGGAAACTTGCGAATAATGAAGCTTTTTCGTTAAACTGGAAGTCACCATATGCTGCTTCCAGTCTCACATAATAATTTAATAGAGGTATGGAAGAGAAATCACTAGTAGAATTTGTCTCCGTGCGCTACCGGTAGTCGCGTCTTACTAGTATCTTACCATAAGTCCGGACAGTTCACTTATGGTATGCGTTTCAGTTGTATTTAGTCATTTTACGATCCAATCATGAATTTGTAATTAAATATTGGATTTCTCTCAATAACTCAGTAATTGCAATGTGTAACACAACTCGCTTCACGTTTTTCTTCATCGTGCAGGTCTCTTTTACAACACTTCTCTTTAACTTCAGTTCTTGTTGTCTGTCTGTCTGTCTGTCTGCTACAAATCTTATAATCGAAATTTAACACACTTCTACCTGTCCAATCGATCTGAAATTTGTCATACTTGCATCAAGTTGGAGACAATGCATGAATCAATTGACAGAATAAATGATTTTAAATATCATTAATTTTTAACCACAGGTGTAGGAACATTTTTTTCAACGAATGCCATTTCTGGATACTTTTTTGAGATTGTTTCTTGGTATAGAATATGATATTTTCAAATAAACTATAGATAAATTGAACGAAAACTGTACAGTATGAAAGTCGAAATCTTCGTTCAAATAAATCAAAACTCGTCTGGAGTCAATCCAGCTTTGAAATAAGGGATACATAAACATTATTACCAAGAGAACGTTTATTGAATGAACATTGAGCAAAAGAAGAAAACTTATGGTAACATTTTTTATTGTAAAATTTTGTGTGAACGCGCGTATTCCTGACTCCGACCCTGAAAATCACTATACTGAATTTTGCGCTCCAGCTTAACTGAGACCTAAAACCACCCACTTCTGATGCAGTATACAAAAATATAGTAAATTTTTCCACCAAAACCTACACAGCACAAACATACGTCTAGACAGTGCGTTCAGTTTCACGATTAAGTTCATGGTAATTAAAACTTCAGATACGAAGAATATCCTAGTTTTATAATATTTAAGAGTTGCAATAATGATTCAAGTCAACATTGATAAGATGATTTAATTACAATATGAGGCTAAACCGCATGAACTATTTATTAGCAAGTAAAACACAAGAGTGTACAAATCTCATGAATTTTTTATTAGCAAGAGAAACACAATTGTGTAAACCTAGAAAAAATCACACAGAAAAATATACGGGTGGCATTTAAGAATTTCGACGAGTCCATTGTTCACAACGAATAAGAATCCAATGTTCACAACGTGTGCTACGGCTCCCACACGAGAAGGATATCGAGGAAGCGCAAGGAAGCGACAAATGTGTTACCTTCACCTTAGCCCTACTTCCAACTCTGACCAGCTGGTGCGTACACATAATACAAATATAACTTTTAATATATAATATATAGTATATAATATATACCATATATTATATAATATTTAATATATATCAGAAATAGTTCTAAATAGACTCATTTCTCCACTCAAACTTCAAACCAACACTACCACAACTCCGACGTTAAATTATTAACGGCTATTTGGTCGAAATCAGCAGAATTTTATTATATATTATAAACTATTACTCAAGTCTTAGCTCCTAGTGTTCAAATTGCCTTCAAACAATTCTTAATACCAAAATTAGTTGCAAGAATATAATAACGATTGGCAGTTTAAACTGCTAATTGCTTATGCGTTAATTTATTTGTTGTTCAATATCAAATCTTCTGTTTAGTTTAAAATAAATTTGGAATTTCTTGCTTATATAGTAAATTTTATGGTGAATGAACATCACGTAATCTCCCACTTAAATTTTTATGGATTTTTTGAGCAGCAAGCAAGTAAGTCTAGAATCTAGCTCCACGAAGAACTAAACTAATTCCAAATGCGAACTGGCAGCCAAACTAGATTTTGGGCGTTCTTATAGAGATTAATATAATTATTTACATATATATCTTTATATTAAGCATATATCTTCATTATATATATCTTTATTATCTTCATAAATCGTAGAAGGGAGTCCTTTATGTAAAAGCAGCGACTTCATTTTTTAATATTAAGTGAAAATCGTTACCAGGATGAAACAACGTTAAAATAATAAAAAAATTGATGAGCTGGAAGAACAGGACAATATTTCAACGCGCGTTTATATCCAGAAATCATGTGAAAGAATTAACTATAATGATTTTTAATGAACGTAATTGATCAAATTGGAATAACCGAAACAAGCAATGAATAATAATATATCCTTATCATGATCCTGAAAAATTTTTTTCTTTCGTGGAATAAAAAGCCTCTCAAAAATCTTGGCCTTCAAGCTTAATAATATAATTTTCTTCAAGCCAAACAAAGTCTTAGTTTATATTTATTATGATTTATTAACGAATTATTGGCAAGGTAGATTACGCACTGATAATAATATTCATTTGCAGGATCACAATCTAATAATTCGCCATTATATCGAAAATAATTAAAAATTACTTATTATTTTATAAGTATATAGATTAGTTATTAAATCATCTATGGAAGCCATGTATTAATATAAGCCTATACATTAAATAAGCCAAAATTATTCAAGGCGGACCATGGTAATTTGGCCAATTCCATAACAGTGACCAGCAAACTACGCGATAAGATCAGGGGCCATACTTTCAAAACTCGCTAAGTGAACGTAAGTACTTACGCTCTATTTTCTTGTCTATGATTGGTGGATTTTGCTTGAAAGGCCGTCAATGATTGGCGGATGAACTTACGATCTCTTAACTTTTTTGAAAGTATAGGCCCAGGACTGCAATGCCATAGTCAACATACCCTCTGCATGATGGCTTACATTACATGCCACATTTCCCTGAATGTATGGTAATGGCATGAATTCCTAATATATAAAAGAAAATTTTATGCCTCTCTCATGTCAGCATTAAAAGGCAAACACTCGAGAAGGCTTCAGTTAGCTATCAGACTCTCAGGGAAAAGCGTTGGGTGACCACCGCTCTTAATAGTTATCAGTTTATCCACGCACTTTCAATGCACTTCAAGTTCCATTTCTTAAATGCACTTTCACTTCCATTTATTCCAATCACTTTCAATTCCATTCATTCCCTTCACTTTCAAGTCCATTATTAACTTGCTTCCCTTGATTTATTAACATTTCATTTCGATGGTAGTCTTTTAGTTGGCAGGCCTATATTCAGTAGTAGATTAAAAAATTTCAAAGCGAATTAAAATTATGCATACTACGCATGGCTACATGCCATATTAGCGTATATTATTCAAATAAACTATTATTATTTGGAAGGAAAAATAATCCTTTCATTCATTAACAATTCATCAACACAGTTAATTACTGTGAATGTTATTTTTCTTCACTACTTAATATCTGCGTTTATTAGAATCTATGGGTAATAAAAATGACAATTATATTGCTATACCTACGTATATAGAAATATTAATTCAACCACAAGAACAAAAGCATGGCTTAAAATTTTTTATCCCAATTCAATAATTTCTAATTGAGAACTGATAAATCGCTTGCGATTAAATAATACCATGGGTAATCAAATACAATGCAGTTTCAATTCTCAATTCATGCAAGCTGCACGTTTTTGGCTGTGGAAAAAATAAGGAATTAACGTGTAATTTAAGATGAACAAATAAAAACTAAATCGGTAAGATTCCTCAAAATAAAAAAAAGTTAAAAATCTTTATAACGAAAAAAATAGAGCGAACATTCTTTTTTTTTCACTTTTCACTCCATATGAATGTTTTCGCGGGTACCATGTAATCAGAACGGTAAAATTTAACCGAATTGATTTATCTACCTTTGACAAACTGTAACAATGTGCATTGTGCAGCAATCACAATTGCTTTCCCGTCTGAATACAGGTATCGACAATAGGAATCCATATTTAAGAATTTTCGGAAGCTCACTGCAGTCAACAGTAGATATTTTTAGGACGTCGCTGGTCGCTCTCAATTTCAAAATAGACTTCTAAAAGAAATATGGTGCATGATTTTTATTTCAATCGATTCTTAATTTAACAGTAACACCCAAATTCCCAAACAGGTCTCTGTTACGGATATCGAAGTTAAATTACTTGTTACAATATTTTACCATATATATTTCAATTCGGGATATACAAGCAAATACGTATCTCGTTGAAGCAAAATGGAGCGGACATCATTAACAGCTATCCGGTTTTCACATAGATCGTTAAAAGTTTTTAAAATCACGCTCACTGTTCCACAGTACACATTAATGAACTAACAATAGACATTTAAAGCTAAAGCTTTGTACAAAATGCTGTGAAAAGCTAGTTCTCTTTAACATTTGTGATAGAAAAAGTTTGTGTTTTTTGCCCATTTATGAAACGCTGTAATAATTATTTTAAAATTAATTGTCCCCTCTTTGACGGCAATAGATTGGTGGAGGGTGAGATGTCGATATTCCGGCTTAATCTTTAGATTAAAATTCATGGGAAAGCATATTGTGTACCGGCTGGAAAAATATCTGTTTTGCCGTTGGATGCTTTTACTATGTATGTAACTGTTATTTGCCTCCTATAAAGAGTTCAGAAGAACATTAAGTTCATTCAACGATTGCACAATTAACCTTCCAACTTCATTGTTCGCGTAAAACGTGGGGTCATATGCTAAAAGTAAACTCAGACCTTATTTGCCATTTTCATTTGCGAACTTCATTTAAATGCATCTTGTCGATCCACTTCATCATGACTGTGAGTCGCTTGGTAAACCAAACTCAAAATCAAAATATTTGATTTTTCTTAGGTGCAATTTTAAATGCCGAGGCCAATAAAAACCATACCAGAAATCATGAAGTCATCCTCTTACATAAGCACGTAACTGTTATGGGGAAAAGTTAAAAAATTTAGGCCGCTGTAAAAATTGAGGCTGCCTTGCCGGCGATCGAGGAGCAGAGATCGCTGCATCAAGTAACGTGATAAGCATGATCCACTAAAATAAAAAGTCAATAATGGTTATATATACAGGAGATAAAGTAACCACGTTATCTAATAAGTTACAGGCATTCCCACAATCGCAATTGTTATTATAGCTTTAAATAGTGACGCGCGCATCAATGCGCATTATCGTAATGTGCACTGCCATCATCTGCTGGAAATCAAAGGAATATGAACGACACTATCTTTGATAGATTGCCCGAGCACTTAACTATTGAATGCACATACATATATATTTTTAATTTCTTCTACAGCGTGGGTGCGATGTTCCAAACATCGGAATTGTACGCTAAAGAATAAAAAGTTTTTCCGGTATTAAAACGGAATAAAAACCTCGATTCCATTTAAAACTCTGGTGTAAGAAGTGTTCCCTCACCGAGCAAGTATTCGCTGGAATTAGAACAATATTGAGCCAGAACAGCACATTTAAAAAAGCAGAAGAATATATAGTCTTAAAACGGCGAGAGAACAAAAAGAACAACTCATTATGAGATGCTGTGCAATGAGAATGACGAGCGAATTTCAACGTCTGCTGCGTTCTGTCAGGCTTCATTCTGCTGAGCGCTTGACGTTATTATTACGTTTTCTTCCAAATCAAAAACCTGTATAAATGTTTTTTTTTTCATTAATTTCCGTAATGAAAAAATAAATTTATTCAATCCATGCATGCAGCTTATGACCACGTTCTTGTGAGCTTTATAGAGCCAAATAAAGTTCAGGTCGCCTATGACTCCATTTTCAACAATGCACCATGCAGGCTCGCAATCCTCTCATGATTCATGTCTATTGCACAAAAAGAGGTTGTAAAAGGTGAAATAACCTCATTAAATATAATACGTAGACTTAAAACAGTGATGAGTTATCACACTGAAAGCCAGAGGTCTCCAACTTTTCGTTGCTTGAAGACAAACTTTCCTTGTGAACATGTGTCAAGAAATTAAAAATGACGCACAAAGAACATATCACAACCCTAGCAAATACTGTCATGTGTATCCATCGTAAATACTGATACCCATGATGGCATTTGTTGTCTTTTTATTCACACTGTCATGAAGCGTCTTTCTTGAAAATTTGCGATGTGGAGGTGCAGTTGGACATATCAGAACTCCTTAGCATTGGAGAGACGGTGATTAGCGTGACACGACAAGTTTTGCTTTGAATTAAATATATTTATGGCATGGAAAATTATGCCTTGTGGGGAGTTTTATTGAAGTCATCCTATCTTCGGCTAAAGCGATCTTACCGAATGTGCCATCTTTGATTTCCAATGAAGGGAAGGTTGTGAACCAATTATTCACGACAACAAGTTTAATCGTTGTCATACACTGTGCACTCAATTCAAGCTTTGATTCTCGTGCATCATAAACTCCCATTTCAAGTCAAAAAACCATAAAACTTGTTTTTAAAGCAGGTAATAACACCAATAATCTTAAAGCAGGTAATAACACCAATAATCTTAAAGCAGGTAAGCAGGTAATGACATCAATCTTAGAGCAGGTAATAACACCAATAGATGACGTTGAAGAACATGAAGCTGAGCGGGAACAGCACGCGGCAGTTGGAGTCGATGGCGTGCACGCGTCTCTTGGAGTTGCTGGCGAGGCTGGCCACGAGCTGCAGGGGCAGAGCAGCTAGAGCTTC
>NW_025938673.1:0-572 GCF_000764305.2 Hyalella azteca | reverse complement strand
GTTTTCATTATATGTGCAGCAAACTAAGCATAGCTATACATGGTATACAGTTGTATGTACAATTTGTTACAAAGAACTACTAGCTTCCCTGAAGATCTTATTGCTATTATGAGCTTATTACTATTATGTATACAAACATTGGTCAGGATCACTCCACAATATGTGCAGTAGCCTGGACCTGCATATCTCTCAGGCACCAGTCGTGATCGAGGCAAAATATTTTAAGTCATTTAGATTGTCTTAAAATTTAATTGCTTCCAGAATCCAATCAAGTAATTAACTTACGTAGCTTAGTGAAGGTCAATGCATGTGGTCAATAATACGCGTGATAATATAGAGCGTGACGGCTTAACAGATTTATTTTATGAATTGATTTTATTTTATTTAATTTTATTTTATGAGTTGAATTTATTTACAAGAATTTTATGAATTGATATTAAGGGCATGAATATCTGAAAGAATTGATATGTGTGCAAAAATGTGGCTGTCAAATAGTTTCTGGTCGCTTTAATTAACCGGCCTTAGATGTGGTGTATTTTCAATAACGTATATATACTGTTTCTTCCACGGCC
>NW_025938672.1:0-36938 GCF_000764305.2 Hyalella azteca | reverse complement strand
GGTTGCCACTTCAGGCCAGAGATTTATGAGCGTACGACACGTTCAACGTGCTCAGCGCTAGCATCCAATGAAAATGTGAAAACTCCTGTTTAGCAGTGATGAAAACATTTTTTGGTTGTGAATATTTACAAAATGGATGTTGATTCTGACATGTATTTAGTAACATCAGATAGAGAATAAATAGTACAACACGTTTACGTCACAAAAATTTCGGTAAGACGCCGGTTTAATTAACATCGAGGTACAAAATTATCATCTATCATAACTGGTGTTATACAAAGCTTACATATTTTTTGTTCCTTTACACGGATTGTAAATAAATACCTAGATAAATATTGAAAATTTCAGATCGTCATCTCATTTACGAGTGGAGTAAAGTTCACCCTAATTAGTGAAGAACTGCTTAGGAACCTGTCCGGGACCTCGCGGCTCTCAAGCACCACCTTAAATATCGATTAATATCGTGAAGCTAGGTAAAATCGATATATATATATATATAGGTAAAAATGAAATGTGCAAAAAGAGTAAAAAAAAATGTTATGCCCATTTTGTGTTAGTTTTTAAAATAAAATAAAATTATGGGCTCATCAATAAATTCCAGGTGGATTGAGTAATTTAAAAAAAAACATGGGTTTCTCAACCCTGTTAGCAAGGATAAGGCATGGAAGAATTACATGTGAATGAAACATTTATTTATTCTATCTAGGCTGAGCCATCTTGCTCTTAACATTATTGGTTTTGAACTTCTTCTTGGGAGAGTTGATTGCAATTTTTGCATTATTGATTAATTCCATCCAAGCAGCAGGCATTTACAATAGTAGAAGTCTCAAAGTTAGGTACGAATGTATAAGTGCTGAGTTCGATTTTTCAAAAGTTACTAATATAAGTTCCTTTTAACTAATATGTAAAATTTCTTACTGTTAACCTTGATCATCCATCCTTGTTTCTGTCATGAAGTTTATGTAGGAATCCTCAACATCCAGTTCATCTTGATTGTTGTGACTTAAATTGTTTTTGCTACTAAAAATTTTTTGTTGCAGAAAGTCATAGCCTCACTGTTGAGTCATGGGCATGACATCACTCACAACCTCTGCACACCTGATGAACAGGGCTACTCTGCTCTTCATCATGCGGTTTTGTACAAGGATCTTGCAATGTTGAAGAAACTTCTAATGTATGCAGGTAATTGAGTTATTTTATCTATTCATTATTATTTGTGTAAAAATTAAACTAAAAATAGTAAATGGAGAACTTGAAGTCTTACATGATTCGGAAGCCTAAGTTGAAAATGGAAGTTTGATCCAGCCTGTACAAAGCGCTGGCTGTAATGGCATGCCTTGTACTTATGTAGCTTGTGGGCAATTCATTGATGACGTCTTGGGATTATTTTATTTCTTCAAGAAGTAAACATTTTTTTTCTCGACTGTATAATGAACAATGCTTCGGTTGAGATTCCCAATTGCAATGAGAAAATATACAGCTTATTGTACCTATAGCTGCTCACCTTTATGCTCTGTAGTTGGTGGTTAATGATGTTACTCTCTCTTTGAAATTGTTTATGCTGCCTATAACTACTTAGATCAGATTGAAAAAATTTTGTTTCAGTCATGTATTATTTTCCAGAAATATTAAAGCTGCTAGTATCACCTATTGGATTTTTCATTATGAATACAAGTATAATTGTCAGTGATACTCTTTCGCAGAAGAATTTCTAAGTTGATTATTTCAAGTCCAATTTACGAAAAATTGAAATTTGCAGCTTTTCTTCAGAGATTCTACTTCTGTTCTAAACCTTCTGGACGATATTCTGCAGCATACTTAAGCTCCTTGCACTTACCATGGCGTTTTTCATTCTAGTAACATTGTTCCTGACCATGCCACCACTGAGCTTTTGTAGTGCTGTGTAGTGGTTAGTGCTTTCTCAACCGAGTGCAAGTTACAAATGAGGAGGTCAAGTTGTTTGCAGTTGGCAGTTCCTTGCACTTCCTTTCAATGTCCTACTTGTGTTGGAGATTTATGTTCATGTTGGGGTACCAACCAATGTATTGAATATTAACAGGATAAAACTGTCCCTTGTAGAGGTGGAATTAGTTCTGTTTCTGCGCTATTCATTCTTGGTTGGGCCATTCTTAGAAATTCTAATGCTTCTATTTGCTGCCCATTGAATGCCGATGTTGATATTGATAAATAATTTGTTT
This sequence comes from Hyalella azteca, assembly GCF_000764305.2. NCBI lineage: Eukaryota > Metazoa > Arthropoda > Malacostraca > Amphipoda > Hyalellidae > Hyalella > Hyalella azteca. Next base: position 34,740 of record NW_025938672.1, on the reverse strand, counting down.
TCTTTTGTTTCAGTCATTATTGTTTAATGATCATTGTAGATCAAAGGTGCATTAACTTGGAGAGTCATGATCGATCCACTGCTCTGCTGCTTCTCTGCAGAAACTGCTCAGCCTCAGACCTGGAGGTGACTAGGATGGTCTTGAAATGTTTCATATGCTTTTAATTCAGCCTGCCTACAATTAAACATAAAACAGACCAAATTCTGATGATAATTTTCATGTGCATGATCCTGATTTTGAGAATTAAAGATTTGCTGAATTTTTATAATAACTTTATGTTTTGGTACAGTCTGAATAAAAATATTCACGCTTGTAGGGTACTAGTCAGGTCACTACAGCATCTCTATGATGTCCAAAACTTTGTCTAAAACTGCTTATTTTTGTTGACTCCTAATTTTGCAATAAGTTGCTGAATTTTATTTTTCCGTTTAAGAAGTATAATAACAGTTGTTTCTTATCATTCCGTCCTGATACTTCATCTTAAATTCACTCCACTAAATTTTTATTTGTTCAGGAAGAAATATTGGCAAGCCTTCTAGATGCTGGAGCAAATCCCAACCTGCCTGAAAATGATCCATTTTCTCTGCCCCTATTGTGCGGTATGTCACCTTAATAATAGCTCTAGCTTTAGTTAGGAATGCATTTAAGGAGTTTTTATCAATATATTATATACAATCTAATAAGAAATTCTTGCTGATTTAGCACCGTGAGAACCGTGCTAAAATCTGCCTAATGGTCAGATTAATAAGAACAAAATTAGGTAGATGAATCTCATCTTGAAGACGCGACTTATTTCTATTGCATGAACATGGCTTAAAACTTTTTTGAAAAATCATTCAATTATGCTTGGCTTGTGCCCCTATATGAAAACAAGTAAGAATTAGAGCCCAACTTTGCACTCGATAGTGAAAGCAGCACATTATTAGATGCCAATTTTCCAGCCTTGGAGAGACGCTGGTGGCGAGGAGCTGAGCTAATGCTGGACGCAGGGGCGGACGCCACAGCCATGGATTCTGAGCACTTTGATCTTCCAGCCACATACTTTGCTCGGGTGCGCGCAGCTTTTAATTCAGTGAAATGTATGCGTCCCAATTGCGGCTGCACGATAAACTGTCCACGATTATTACAATTTTAGCGCATTCAGATATGAGTATGAATAATGTTTCATTCTGTGTTGTAGATTTTGTGATGTGAAGTTGCTACTTATTTCCCCGTTTGGGTTTGACCTTTCACAGAACTAAATGATCATTACTTCTATATCAAATTCTCAATTAATTGCCCTTTTACTACCGGGAACTTCTTAGAATCATTTTGTCTCAGATTTGTATCTGTGATTTTAATTCTGATGCTGAGGAAGCAATGTCATCTCTGTCATGAGTTTGAGCATTTTATTTGGAATATTTTTGTGTTTTCAGGATAATGTCGAAATGCTGAGGAACCTATTGAGTAGAGGATGTGACTGCCCTGACCTCAATCATTGGATAACTAACAGAAATCTAACAGATGCCCAGTTGAAGACCATATTGCAGCCGTACATATTGTCTCACTCAGAAATTCTTGGGTAAGCACTGTAGCTGCATAACATCTAACAAAACCAGCTTATGTGAACATTTTAAACTACTCTATACCTCAAGTATTTGATTAGCCAGAAATAAGTTCATATTCCGAATGAAATAAATTCATCATTAATCAAATGCAATGTTAGATTCTATTTTCCATAACTGGTTCTATTTCTGGTACCTAGGCTGGAAGATGTGCTGCTTGGTGCTGTCTCGGTATCGTACCACGAGAGCGCTTTGTACATTCTGGAGCATTACGCGTTTGACACGATGTATCAATTACAGCACATTATCGAATATATCTTTAGACTTAACAATGGAATCAACTGGGCAGACAAGAAAAAGTAAGAGTTGTTAAATAGATCCTGCATCTACTTAATGCAAAGTATCCTTGTTTGCATATTCTCAGCCTGCATGAAGACAATTAACTTTTCTACAATTAATTCTGTTGAGAAATTTTGCATTTAGAAGTAATTCATAAACACTAGTTTCTTTTAAGTTGGGGTATTTCTTTGATAGTTAAAACGACATAATGAAACTCTCCAGTCATGCCTGAAATTTCTACAAATGCTGACATTTGAGTGAAAAATCTAAAATGGTCATCAGGTAACTATGGAAGTTTCGTTCTGGCGTAATATTCTTAAAGCATTACTGATCCAGTGGTTGTTTGAAAAGGATTTAAGTTCTAATCTGCTTCATCATTGATTTAATTTATGTATCCATATAAAAATATTTTTCTCTTCAGTTATGTAACTGCCATGACGAAGAACATCTTCATGAGTGAATTGGACAAGAAAGAACTGATGATAATAAAACTTTTCCTGAAATGCGCCAAGTCAGTTCCTGTGAAAGTTACACTTAATTATTCAATACTAAAATTCATAATGAAATTTATAAACATCTTCCTTACCGTTATGGTCGATCTTAACTGAAATAATTTTTAAATTAGTTACTTGAATTTTACTTCGTAATAGATTATTGAAACGGGTGTAAGCTGGAAGAATAGCTGAAATTATCTTGCCCTTAGATCCTGCCCGAAAAATGAAGACGGAGAAGAGTGTGGCGGTTTGTGCGACGTCAATGTCGAACAAATCTGGATCAATCTAGAACATATTATTAGACTAGCCGAGCACAATGGACTACAAATCGAAAATTGGAGCCTAAGCGAGGAACTGTTTGAAATGACCCTTCGCAATACAACACTGCCTATAATACAATGGTAAGTGTGATTAGTAAGTAAGCAGGTTCATTTGCTAGCATTTGCGTCGATAGCATTATGTACAATTATTTATTAATTGAATCTCTAGTCATCATTTATTTATTATTAAAATTAGCACTTGAAAAATTGCTCAATAGATCTACTCTTAGGTTAGGAGAAGTACTCTAAAAATAGGGAAATCAATTGGAAATATGATCCAAATATAACAGAAGATTCAAATGAATACAAATTTGTATTAAATTTATTGAAAGCCGATATTTTACTTCGGCAATTCAACGCTTTGCCTGCGACTCCCAAAGTATACTGTTTGGCTGGGATGCCGCTCGTTCAAGCTTGAATAATTTTATTTAAAGACATGACAGCGAGACGGATGAGTGTGCGTCGTTCTGGTCCGGTGCGCGTACTCCGTTCTTGTCTCAGTCAGTGTACTCAGTTCTTGTCTCGGCGAGTGTACTCCGTTCTTGTCTCGGTGCGTGTACTCCGTTCTTGTCTCGGTAAGTGTATTGCGTTCTTGTCTCGGTAAGTGTACTCCGTCTTGTCTCGGTAAGTGTACTCCGTTGTTTCGCTGAGTGTACTCCGTTCTTGTCTCGGTGAGTGTACTCTGTTCTTGTCTCGGTGAATGTACTCCACTCTTGTCTCGGTGAATGTACTCCGTTCTTGTCTCGGTTAGTGGACTCCGTTCTTGTCTCGGTGAGTGTACGAGATTAAAAAAAATAGCGTGAGCCGATATCTTTCTGGCATCGTGCGCTGTAATTGGTAGACGGCATTTATTATAGGACGGCAATTTAAATATGCATCACATAATATTGACGCTCAAATAACATAGTTTTCTGAGCAAGTGGAATGGGGATGTTACTGCGATACTCAAGCTACAAATAATTCTGGAATAAAATGCTGATAAATAATAATTTTATAAATCATATTAGATGTTTTACAATAGTGCACCAAGACGGCGCATGAAGTGGTACCGACAACTGTTCAAGCGGTAGGCAAAAGCTGCTGTTGTAAATGCAGGGAGCTATACAGTCAGTTCTATAGTCAACAAAGTCAATCTGTCAGTGATAAAGTCAATATAGTCTATCTACGGATAAATTAAATAAAATCAATCTATCTATGGCTGCAAAAATATAAATTATGAGATACATTGACTTGTAGGAGATGTTGTGGAAAGCAGATGCATGTTAGTGACCAGTAGTGCCCAATACCCTGCCACCTTCCCGTGAAGTTAGGTGCCTAGAGCCACAGGCACCGCAAGTCCGCAGCCACTGTTCCTGCCTGTTCATTCTTCATGTATGCTACACCCCAGCATGCGCCTACCTCCACACTTACCCCGACTCCAGTCTACATAAAAAAACGTAACCGCAAGTAGTATAGCTACCGAGTGTATCATCACAATCTGCATAAACAGCTTAACAGTTACCGATCATTTAACCACAATATTATTCCGAATGTTGATCATCAAAATTGACCAATAACCTCCGAATAAAACCTGGTCATTTACCCACAATTTTATTTTGAATCTTGACCATCAAAGATTTGAGTACTGTCTTCCGATTGAAAACCTGATCATTTACCCACAATCTTACCCCGAATCGTGGTCATTAAAATCATGAGTTTACAACCATTTACCTCGATTGACCGAGCACTCACAATATTTTCAAATCACTGTTAGTAAATTTCACAAACTATTCGTTATTAATAACCTGGGACATAACCTGGGTAAGCAGAACAGCTGCCCATATCATCTTTAACCTAGCTTACTCGACTAGATTGAACAGCGCCTCAGTTTAGCACAGTTACTCTATTTAATTCGGAACTGCACTTAATTTTCTTTTGTTACGGCTCTTTGATAAACTGGATTTTCAGCTATGACTCTCATTTCTCGCAATATTGCTACCGCTCTCTCTTCTGCAACGAGTTTCACACCCATTAAAGCCTTCATATGGGCTGTCGAACTCATATAGTTTGCTTGTAATGTCTGGTAATTCATTACCAACATACGCAGGTGAGATGCAGAATGGTGCACGTCAAGGTCAACCTCTAACGGGGTTCCTGATCTTCTCAATGCATTGCTGACTGCTGCACACACCGCCACCTGCAGCTGGCTCTACATCGATTGTGAAAAAATTATTCCAGTTAAACCACTGATTTACTGGTTTTCATGTGCCTTGAAAGCACAGTGAGTCCTGTTTAGGTGATCTTACTAGCTCAATTGCGCCCACTTTGTTGAATGAGCTTCATGCTAGTGGGAAAAATCTTGTAACACAACGGATATGAACTACAGGCTTGAAACAAAAATTGTCATAAAATGGATCGAATTATATATATATATCTAAACAATATTAGGTAATTCATAATGATTGAAATTTAATCTCTTTCAAGATGAAAAAAATCATTCCCATTATAGCAAGTCTTCGCGTGTAATATCTGAAGTTTAACTTTAAGAGATCGCGTGTAATATCTGAAAATTTAGTGCTAACAAACTAGGTAATAGAAAAGCCAGATTTTACTTTATCTTGCCATCGTCTCGATAGTCGAGTGGCTAGCGATGCGTCTTCGTAGTCGCTCCCCAGGGTTCGATCCCAAACATCCCCAGAGGTTTTTGCAGATCGTACGCCAGTGGGCAGAGACCTCAGAGGATCTACGGGGCGTAGACGTGAGAGTAGCTGTAGGGAGGTGATTAACGATGAGCAAAGAGCACGCAACTCGTGGAAGTTGAGGGTGACGCGTGCGCGATTGACAACGCTGTCGGTGATTGACTTGACCGTTTGTGATGTATGGGCAAATTAACTTATAAATATCAAAAACTTATGAATGTATCGATCTCTCTTTATCAACTATTCAAAAAACAAAAACAGATTTTTAATTTATTGAGATCATCCAGATTTAGCTAAACAATGAAAGCGCCAGTAACTTTTGCATAGTCGGATCATACATTACTTCATCGAATCAGTAAAATAATTCTTAATAATTCAATGTTTTATTTTCAATTATTGTGAACAAATAAATGTATTAGAATAACGGAATTTCTCCAATGTGTTTTTCTATGTAAAATGAGAGCTGATAAATCATCTATTGTAAAAAGACTATACGAAAACCCTTTGGACTAATTTGTCAAGGAAAATGAGAGTTGATAAATCATCTAATGTAAATTATGCGAAATAACACACGTTTAATGTGAAAACTCATTGGATTCATTTTTTAAGTGAAATAGAAGCAAATGTTTCAACTTGAATCAATGCAAAGTTTTTAATACAGTAGTTGAAAACTTAAACAAATATATAGGAACTCATAAGCATTGTAAAGCAATTACCAATTAAATCATATCAAATGAATAAATCATATCAATTACCAATTGAATCATATCAAAGATGGAATGCGGAATATGCAATCACGAAGCTCAAAATTTGAAAAGGCCCGAGAAAACAAACGTCCATAGAAAATGTTTAGGTGATAGCATATTAGCCCGTTCTTTCTTTTATTGTACTCTTTGTAATTTAGAAGTGGATGATATCGGAGCACATGAAGACTCTGATTTACATTTTAAAAATAAATTTGAATGCATGCAAGGTGAAATTGAGAGGCTTTTAAAACGACCGTTTTGGTCCCGATAAAATTTTTACATTTACAACCGATCTTTCTGAAAAATCACTCACAAACGTAAAAGGTGAAATAAAAACAATTCGCTCCTATAAATTTTTTTCAAAATAAATGCATGAAAACGTGAAATTATTAGAAAACGGCAGAAAAAGGGGTACTCTACAGAGTTTATAACTTTTGCAAATCGCATACTACAATATCAAGACACGTTCGTAACTAAATTATCTAGCGACTGTAGAGCCCCCATTTTCGATTTTACTCTTCGTTTTACTTTGATGTGCGTTTTTCCATTTTTCAAATTCCCTCTCCCCCTCACCCCCACCCTCTCTCCATATATAAGTCAAACCATGCGTAAATATAAAAAAGGGCTCCTAGAGTCGCTAGGTATGGTCTTTACAAATCGAATGATATGTCTTTCATTGCATTGGCTTGAATACTGTAGGAGTTATAAAGTTTTTGAAGTGGGAAAAATGAAAATTAAACTTTTTCAGGAAACCTGACAAACTGATAAGGTGCAAAGAAAGAGATTGTGATCATCAAATCACCCTTGTGAACGAACTAACGCATGCATAGACATGCGGCTTACACCATTGGATGCGTGAGATTTAGACCTTTAAATAAATGCCAGTTATAGGCCTGGCGGGATAATTGTCCACTCAAAACTGGCATGAACGATTAGTCGATTGTGTATGCGTCATGGATTTTTCAACCAATTGTTGCGTACTAAAATCAACCTAGTATATGAACTAACGCACGCATAGACATGCCGATTACACCGTTAGATGCGCCATATATGAGGCTTAAAATTCATAACAAAAAATAAAATAGTCAAAATTTTCGATTTTTCAACAAAACGGTCCCCTTAATGATGAATGCTCAGAACATATATATCGTGATATAAGAATGATTGAGCCAAAGTCATTTCTCATGAATATAACATCAAAAGTTATTCAAGTAATTAAGTCGTCAAATTCGATTATATCAAAGTATAGTTGAATTTGCACGTTGAGTTTGATAAATTCAAATTAGGCAGCGAGAAAATCTATAATACCGCCGGGTTCAATTCAAACAGGTTTATAGAACTTTCAAGGATTCGCATAAATTTAAAAACAATTAAAAACTATTAAAATCTCATACTTGAAATTTAAGAATTTACAAACAACTCTTCTGGATGGATATTAAATAAGTTGCTAAACTTCACAATCAAAATTGTCGAATACAAACCTTTTAGAGGTTCGAGCAATATTGAATTACCAGAAAAAATGAGACCACCCAAATATAAGTTAATAAACATTAAAAACCAAGATAACATGTGCTTTAAGTAGGCGGTTGCGCGCCATTTCTGCAGTGATGAAGAAAAAATGGCGGCAACAAAATAACGAAAATATTAAAGAACAAAACTGAAGATTTGGATTTTACAGATATCAAATTCCCTACCAAAACTAAAGACAGCGATAAATTTGAAAAGATTAATAATATTTCTATAAATGTATATAGCTTCAATTATTGTTTGAAGCTGAGCCCACTCCAAATAACTAAAACGAATAATTAAAGACGTGGTTTCATTGTTGTTAATAACAAATGAGATTGGAAGTCATTATATCTTGATGAAGTCTTTAAGTCCATTTATTCATAAGGCGAGTCATAAAACTAAATATATATGTCTATTCTGCCTACATCACTTATATGTGAAGACCTACTTGAAAAACATAAAGATGATTGCTCTATTCGCGCACCCGTTAAATATGTTATTAGTGATTAGAAACTAAAATTCAAGGCCTCTCAAAAGACTATCAAGCATCTCTTTGTAATTTACGCTGATTTTGAATAGACTTTGGTAGGTATTGACTGATGTCAACCATACCCAAAGTCGAATTATACCGGTAATATTAAAAAACTTGAGCCTAATAGTTTCTGTTGCTATACTAAATGCGACCTTCATGAAAAATATGAAGATGATTGCTCTGTTTACACACCTGTGAAATATGTTTTTAGTTATGAGAAACTAAAATTCAAGGCCTTTCAAAAGACTATCAAGCATACCATTGTAATATATGCTGATTTTGAATCGACCTTGGTAGATATTGACTTCTGTCAACCAGACCCAAAGTCGAATTATATGCGTAATATTTATAAACATGAGCCTTATAGTTTCTGTGGCTATACTAAATACGACCTTCATGAGAAATATGAAGATGATTGCTCTGTTCAAACACCCGTCAAATATGTTTAGTGATTAGAAACTAAAATTCAAGGTCTTTCAAAAGGCCATCAAGCAAGGTCTCCGAAGGATTACTAGAATTTGAAACAAGAACCAACACCAGAAGCCACGGCTATAAACTAAAAAAACTTCTCCACGCGACAACATTTCTTCTCGCTTTGAATCACCGACATGTGGAACAGCCTCTTCGATGACATCGTTGGCGCTCCAAGTATGAACGCGTTCAAGAACAGACTAAATAAAGCTATGGAAAAATATATGTTCAGACTTGGTATGCCTAGCGCCATATCGAACCCGGTGGAAGTCTAGTAGCTATTTCAAACTATCGTCAGTCATTAAAAGATCCGACAATAGTTCCAAAAAAAGTCCTGAAAAGATCCGAAAATGACACGATTTCAGATCTTCTGTGAACAAGGCCCGAAAAGGAAAAGAATAGGCAACAGACCACATCAGGCCTACACTTCAGCGCTGACATCACTATGTTATGTTGTTATGTTAAGCATCCCTTTGTATTTAACGCTGATTTTGAATCGACTTGGATAGGTATTGATGCATGTCAACCTGACTAAAGTCGAAATATACTCGTAATATTCAAAAACATGAGCCTAATAGTTTCTGTTGCTTTACTAAATGAGAAGATGATTGGTACTCATAGTTGGAGTTATATTATGGTAGAGATGCGTCAGAGAAACTTGTTAGATATCTAGAAGCAAAAATAAATTGTGTTTATGAATTATTGAATCAATATCCAAAAAAGATGTTCTTACCAACTGAAAAATATCACGAACACAGAAATGCTACAGTTTACTAAAGAAACTTATTCATGATCTTAAACTATTTTAGTTAAGAAAATAAAATCGCAAATGCATAGTTATTACCGGTAGAAAAGTGATATTTACTCGAATTTCACGCCAGCTTTAAAATTGGATACAAACAAATTTCATGAACTGGTATTGGTGGGGCTGGATATGTATCTCTATCCAGAATATCGATGAGACAAACAATAAATTTTATTTTGTATTATATGGTGGAGAAATCGTTGTAACAGTTCCGACCAGATGCTATGAAATAGAGAGTATCTATGAGCATATTAAAATTGAACTCGAAGACGAAGACCCGATTGATATAAAGGTAAACACGAATACTCTGAAATGTGTTATAACAATTTGTAATCCTGACTAAAATTTATTTCAACAAGCCCAACAGTTTACATACACTTTTAGGCTTTGGTGATGGAGTGTTGGAAGGTGTTGGAGAACATGAAAGCACAAGTATAGTAAATATAATGTCTGTTAATGCAATACTTGTTCACTGCAGTGTAATTAATGGATCATATCTTGATGGAGATTTACACAATGTCTTGTATACATTTATTCCTAACGTTCCCCCTGGATATAATATTGTAGGGAATCCATGTCAACCTATTTATCTAACCGTAGATCAATCTTCAAATTATAATATACGAGTTTGGTTAACAGATCGAAATAGAAATATTTAAAACACCAGAGGTGAAGAAATAACAGTACGATTGCAAATATTAAGGAGGTATACCCTCAAGAAAAACTTCCACATTTACTAACGAATCTTTCTGAAACTTCACACATATATGTAAAACCAAAATACAAAAATATTTTGTTTGTATGATTTTTTCGGAACAATAGAAAACGTGAAATTCATAGAAAATGGACAAAAAGGGGGTACTGTAGAAATCTATCTCCTCCTAGGGTTTTCAAGCTACAACATTGAGACGCAAATCATTCGATGCGTAAAGACCATACCAATCGAGTAACGAAGCCGGATTTTTTATTCTTGCCTTAGTTTTTTTACACGCATTTTTTCCTTTTCTTATTTCCTTCAAATTTCCCCCCTCCCCACATTTTGAATCCAAACTATGCACAAATCTAGAAAAAGGCTTCGTTACTCGATAGGTATGGTCTTTACGAATCGAATGGTATATGTCTCATTGCTGTAGCTTCAAAACTGTAGGAGGAGATAGGTTTGCAGTGACAATAAGTTAAACTTTTCAGGTCCCGCGCGCATCGCAATAGGAACTCAAGGTAGTAAGGATACGAAACAAAACGTTTCTAGAGCTTGATTCCGCTCAAGGATGGCGGGAGCGACTACATGTGCACCTCCTCATACAACGCCAGGCGGGTTACTGAGCTGCACCTTAAGCAAACACTGTATTTGTACTGCTGTGCAGCAAATTAGTTCCTATCTAATTTGTTAAAGAACTCCCCCACCCGCCTCCCCTTCATGATCTGTCGTGAAAGCATAAATCAACGTACAGAGATGGCAATGGTGCCGTTGGATATGGCAGAATGTCCGCTTTAAAATGAGACTAAAACCCGAAAAAGCCAAATCCGAAAATAACGCCCCTTAAACAAGTTAAATAATAACATAACATAACAAATAATAACATGAATAATGGTCAAACAAATTAAATAATCTTTAGAAAATATTACTTATAAAAATGGAGAACTTACAATGGAATGATACTATTCGAATTGATGAATCAATTCGATAATTTGAAACTCATGATCATGAGCCTCAAATTGGAACTGATTTAATTCGTGAACACATTGATATTAAGATTATTATTCAGAATCAAGATCAGTTTCTACTGCCATCAGGCAGTTGTCTTTACATCGAAGGGCTTTTCTATTTACGGACGGATCACTTTGAAACTTGATACACATGTGTAAAACGGAAATCTCAAGATTAATTTGTACGTGTAAATTTTCAAAAAGAAATGACAGACAACATGAAATTCATAGAAACCGGATAAATGAGGTCTTTTCAAATCTCCTTATTCAATTAATTTGCTACAACATCGAGATGAATATCAGTCGATTTGTAAAAAAATCATCTAGCAATTCGTCTCAGCTTTTTTTTCAAAATTCATGTTTTTGTGAGTGGGGTACGATTAAAGAATTGGTTGCTAGAAAAAAAGGCTCCCAGTAGAAATACCTGCAATAAAATAGTTCCTACATGTTCCCCGGGAAATAACTGTTGGAGATATGGTTCACACTAGAATATTTTCACTGGGAAACCTATTTTTAACAGTTATTTCCTGGGGAACCTGGGGAACCTTTTTTTTCCGCCCGTTTTTCGATTTTTGCCCTACCCCCGTTTTTGCAAAATATAATCCAAACTAATGAAATTACAAAAAAGCTATGACCATTTTCTAAAGTTTTTTTTTTCGAATGGAATAGTACGTATATCACTCAATGCTGCAGCTTGAAATCATACAAGGTGATGGATTTTTAAGATGATGCATTTTGGAAATTTTAATTATTCAAGAGAGCTAAATAAGTAAAATTTATTGAAAGGAGGATTTGCCAGAAAAAAATTGCTTGATATTGTAGCCCAAGCTTTTTTGTTGCCAATTAGTTGCACTTAGGATACCAGCACGCGTCTTTAGACTCATTTTTGTCCAGTTTAACGTGGATAATAAGCTATGTATGGTACTTATGTGATACTTACATATTTAAAAAATGCTCACTTTATATAAGTTCAAAATTGCATTAGGCAAGAATTGTTGCATTTTTATCCATGATATTTGCTTTCTTGAACGTGCATCGTTTGTAGCTTTCAAAATAGTGCTAACACTTTGCAATTAACGCAAATAATGATCTATATTCTATATATAACTTTAGCTCGAACTGTAACATGTGGACAACGGACTGCGACCAACCAGCCCAGCCAGTGGAATTGCATGCATCCTGCCGTGCACCACCAGACGGTAACTTTTAGCTCACAACATCCGGGGTTAAGTTCAGAGGGCATAGTTCTGTTTCAAAATCTATCGGCCTTCGACGAGGGACTTTCTCAGCTTCGCTAAATTACGTAACGTTTAGCTCACAGCATCTGGAGTTAGGTTTCAGATAGCATAGTTCTGTTCCAAAATATTTCGTCGTACGACGCGTGGCCGTTCGACCGTAGGCTGATTCGAAACACGGCAGATAAAAGCGGCTCCGGCGCGCTCCGTCCGGGTGATGTAAACTTGTTAACTTTTTTCGGGTATTGGCAGACGACGCTGGGCCATACGACGTCAGGCTATTTTCTTGTTATATATTGTTACAAAAATAGTCATTTCATAAAAATTCAAAACTGATTTACGACAAAATTATTGCATGTACATCCATGGCATTAGCTTTGCTGAACGCGTCTTGTTTCTTGCTTTCAAACAAATGCAAACACTTTGCAATCAACATTAATAATGATCTATAAATACAGATACAATTAAAAGAAATCTCTGAATATATTATAAAAAACGTTTATTTTGTACATTTTTGAAATTGTTTTCCGCAAAAACTAGAGCATGCACGCACATGCGGTGTACTGCGTTAGACGCGCTTTTTCAGCAGCTACAAAATGACTCAAGACAACGGAAAGGCCAAATTTTTTATTTTCGAGGGAGGCATATATTTGGATTCTGTGAAAATTATGACAAAGTGATCTATGGAGTCAAGCATGACTTAACTTAACTCTAAGAGGTGATGATGCAAATGATCTGTTTAAGACTAGCGATATAGATCCAAATAGCCAATAAAAAGTTGCATACGGAAAAATTACTATCAAAGGACTAATTTGGAAAATGACAGCTTATAATTCTGATGAGTATATTATTAAATTATATCGTCAAATAAAAGATAATTAAGATTCGAATGTCAATTGCATACACAAATCGACAATTGGAACAAACAATAATGAGTCTTAATGAAGAGTTTTTGGATTGGACTCATACACCAAGTTTGGGAACTCAAAGAACTCGTTATGTCATGTTAGCACTTTAAATTGGTAGATATAATGAGCAACTTTCAAATAATGCACTGTTTGATTGCTGTGATATAAAGAACGCATATATCTAGCTAATAACGATAGGTATCTTGAGCAAAACTTACAAATTAATTTTGATTGTAACAATTATGCAGTAGTTTATAAAATAGTAATAGATTATGCATCACAAACAAATTGTGCGGTTGCATACAGAGATGGTAGGTTTTTACATCGGATTTTCGTATTTGATATCAGTCGGCAAAATGAACGTCTTAAAGGACAGTCATTTTGATATGAAGATTAAATCTGAATTGAATAAAATCATTCCTGATAATACACATGCTTATGCTCTGGTTCTTTCAGACAAAATAATTCAATTATAATCTGATAGTGAAAAAATGAATATAAATTACTAAAAATGTGAATTTTTTGCGTATTTATATCATATAAATATGGTGTATTATTGCGTAAAATATCGATAAAATTATGATACTCAACATGCTCAGTATGTTATGACAAAAAATATAATAAAATATTAAAGAGTGGAATTTGCTTGATTTGCAAGAAAACTAAAACTTCTTTTGCATCAGTAAAAGAAGCAAAAGAAGGAAATTGCATCTTTTCAATTCCTGCTATCCTAGGAGCTCTAGGCGCTGCTGGGTGTCTAGCAGGAGGGCTTCTGCCATAGCTAGTGCGGGTAATAAGAAGAACGCTGATGATAAACTTATAGCAAAAACGAAGCGACATAATGAAGCAATGGAAGCTAAAAAGGGCTCTGGTTTAAGATTGATTCCAGCAAAAAAAATCTTCACCAAAAAAATCTTGTGGGGAAGGTCTCTATTTGAATCCTCCAAAAAAATAATAACCATTAAACCATTAACACAACATGATTTTAATTATTGTTTGAGAATACTGAAAGATATTTTTAATACACTTCCTAGGTCGCCTTTTAAAACGGAGCTAGAAAATGTTGATTCTGGCTGTGGAAGAGGGAAGTGCAACTCAGTGCACTTTTTGGTATAAGGAAAATGATACTTGTTATATTGCTTAGATATGTTATGGTTTGACATGTCCTGACGAGTCTAAAAAGTACATGAATAAATGCAACATTTTTGGTCAACCTATAAATACAAAAAGTGGGTGATTAGAGATTTGATTCCATCCTATTAGATCTTATAAGAATGAGTATTAAAATTTATTTTTTTTCTTTACAAAATGGAGAGTATTAACCCATTAATGACGAGAATTATTTACTGAAATTTTTTTGGTTCCTTGTGAGAATATTATTATTTGTGATGGTAATAAACAAAAAATATGTTCATATATTTATTTTTCGTTGTATGTGAAAAATTATAGCTTGGTTCCATATGGAACCGCTCGGCATTAACATAACGTTTCTTTAAACAACACTTTTTCCGATAGTAAATCTAGTCAAGAAAAGTACAAGAATCGGCGACAGGCCTATCCAGGCCTATTTATTTAATGCCGAAGATACTATACTATACTATACTAAATCAAGCAAGGTTATTCATAATGGATAATACGTAATATACGTATTCATAATTCTTATGATAAACCAATCATGGCAGAATACAATTTGATTTTTAGCATAGAATGCTTCCATCCATTCAAAATGAATAGGAAGGTTTCCCATTTTACGAATGTTTGTGGGTGCGTTGTCAACATCGTTTACGAAGCACTGCATTTGCAGTGCTTTTGATGTCTCTTTGCTGGCCAATGTTGTTGATTGTTGTATTCCACTTCATCAAGGATCGGAGTAGAAGGGTGCACTATAGACACTGATTGTTTTATTTAGGGTCTCCTGCTTTATTGCATTTCCTAACCGATCTTTTTGAAAATTTATTGCAATAGTCATTCTTTTTTTTCAAATGTTTTTTGAGAAGCCAAATGAAACCAGAATAGATATCACGTATAATATGTTGGCTTGGGACCAATTGCATCATGTTTATGGGACCAATCCATGTTCCAGCCCATGAATAAGTTTCTTTTTCTATTAGATCCGCCGATTTGCTTCAATTGCAGAAAAATATCATCTGATTTATCTGCTGCCCAAAGTTTATAACTAAATCTCACGGATTAGCCACGTTATGTGTCGTAGTATAATGTGGCCATGTCGACCACAGTTGACTTTCTTCTCTGTCGATAGTCATTGTTTTCACATTTGGTGATTACTGTTGCTACAATGACTATTCTCGATAGGCGAGCAGAATTGCTAGTGGCTTCGTCATCTGAGTTATCTGAATCTCAGTATGTTTCGTTTGTTGCTGCTTCTGTGAAAGGTTCAGTAGCAAATATTTGATCTTCGTGTTATTCTTCTCTTGAAATCGCGATTATTTCATGTGATGATCTACTAAAAATACAATTAGAAATAACATGTATAAAAAAATTTTAAAGACCACGTTTTTCATGTTTACTAAAAAGTAGAAAATAATTTTTCGGCAGCTACTGATCTCTGTTTGCTTTCATTCTCTTGGTCTTTTGTATTTCAGTTAAAATATTTTACAACATCTAAAACGAAAAACGTTGGGGGCGCATATGTATTTAATTGTTTGGTGATTACTTGATATGATGAATATGATGGTTCATTGAACATTTGATAAGTATATTGCTGATATATCTGATTTGAGCAAATTTTGTTATTTACTGTTGTTATATTGATTTATGATGTTTCATCCAATATAGGTAGTTTGAAATGTGTATAAGTAATTCAAGCAAGTAAAGATATGAATCATGAATAACGCTACTCAGGGTATGTAAAAATTTTAAAAGAATCAAATTTGGAGAATTTTATGAATTAAAAGTACTCTCTTTATCGATAAAATTCTGCATCTAACTTATAAATAATATATTCTTAGAACGAACTACTTACCTTTCTCTGCAATGATGCCAAGCCCTTCTGTCTGACACCCGGTACTTACAATCTTTAAATGTTAACTGAGCAGGGAGTAGCCGGCGCAGCAGAACCAAACGTTGCCAGAACACGTCCAAGATGTGTATCAAACCTACGCATCGTATATTGATTTGACCATACAATTTTATTATGAATCCATTTTTTCCCGCTGGTTCCAAATGGAACCGCTCGGCATTAATGGGTTAACATCTATGCAAATAATTTGAATCTCTCATCAATTTGCAAAGATGGTGAGGAAGAACAAATTGAAGTATATCCCTTAGATTCTCTGAAAACTGTAGAAGAAACTCTTCAAAATGAACATTCCACCTTCAATTAAAGTATTACAGCCCTGCGAATAGACTTACAAGTTGAATTTTCTAATACTGATTTATGTTTGCAATTTTTAGAGTCTACACTTCGAGACAAATATAAAATTTTAGAGTCCGAGATCGATTCTTCTGAAGAACGAATTAAATAGTTTGATGAGAAAATTGATAGTTTGCAGTCAGCTTTCGATGGCAAAGTCAAGAATTTGGAATAACATGTTGAAAAAAACTAATCAAGCAAATTGATAAGAAAATTACCAGTTTGCAGTTAGCCAATAATGATAAATTAAAGTATAGAAATGGGTATTGAGGATAAACTAATGAAAGAAGTTGAGGGGAAAATAAATAGTTTGCAGGTAACTCTTGATGATGAAGTCAAGAATTCGGAATTGCACATTAAAGAAAATTTGAAACTGATTATCAAAGCTGATGAGGAGATCAATAGAGCACAGTTGGCGTTTGAAGATACAGTCTATGAAAAGCTTAAGGGGACCCACTACCCTAAAATTTTCAATTTTGGCGTTTTTCGATTTTTGTGCTCATCTGAAAGCTGGAATTCTGCTCTTTCCAATGGTACCATAAAAATGGGATAAAACGCGCATAAAAAAAACTAAGGGGAAAATGAAAAAAGTGATCACAGAGTCTATAGGTATGGTTTTTACGAATAGAATGATACGTGTCTCAATGTTGTAAGATGGTATTTGTAGGAGGAGATAGATTTTCTAAAGTACCCCTTTTTAGCCGTTTTCTATGAATTTCACGTTTTCTATCGATTTTTCGAAAAATTCATTGAAGCAAAATGTTCTTATTTTTTCATTTTACGCATGTATGTGAAGTTTCATGATGATCGGATAATAACTGTAAAAGTATTTCCGGAGGGTAGTGGGTCCCCTTAAAACTTCAGAATTGGGGCTTCATAACCTCAAGTTACAAATTGATGGAAAAGTATCTTTTGCTGAAGTTAATCAGAAATTCAAAATCTTGGAGTCATATTTAGCTTGAATTAATGATGAGAAATTTAATAACATCGCGGAACAAATCATGGAGTTACAAGCGGGGCCAGTTTTGCTGACAAAAATGTAAGATATTATTAATGAGATGAAGGATATTAAAAAACATATTTCATGAGTTTTCTAGAGATATATCAAATCAGACTGAAATTATTCAACTTTAATTGATGCTATACAGTATACAGTATAATGAAACGGATAAACTAATCTTGCAGCTTTACGTGTTTGGGCAAGTCTGTAGGCTTTAGAAGTTATACTTCATTCAAATGACTTATGTTAATATATTTGGAACAGGAATTAAAAATACACCCACATCCTATCTAAGAGATCCTCCAGGTATTGGGATTCAGTACCTTAATGCTGAAAAAAATTTGATCTGAATTTTCGGGGGCTTGCAAATATCTCTTATCCAATTAAAGATAAGTATGCTGAATGCAAGACTTAGGTTGATGAGGAGGTCGTAAAGGTCTCAGGTATTCATGTAAATGATTCAGAAATGAGCAATTAAAAATAGATGTAGTGAGGGTGGGTGTCATGGTGCATATTAACTTTCTCGAGAAAGAATTGCCTGCAGTAAAATCAATAGTAGAAACTCTTGATGTTAAGTAACTCAGGAAATGACAGATCTTGACAAGAAAATAACTCTAGAAATGATAGAAGTAAAAACAATTGAAAAATTTTGGTATGAAATTAACTCAGGAAATGACTGAAGTAAGATCAATATTGCAAATACAAATGAATAATTTGAAATCCCTCGATGAAAAAGTATCCCATTAGCAGGAATTCAAGTTGAATTAAAGGCATATAATGATGGTGTTGAAACCAGGGCAGATGACAACATGAATAAAGTTGCAGAAGTAATGAGAAAGCAGGATGAGTTTTCTGTACGACTTGCAAAAGTTGAGGATATTGAAACAAGTATTAGATAGAGAGCTCTACTGTGATTTTGCGAAAATTTGAATATTAAACTAAGTTTATAAATTCATAAAATGCATTTATAAACTTGGTTAATAAAAATCAGATCTAATGTACCATTTGAAATGATTGACAAATGGAAGACCTACAATTCACTCTACTTTATGTATTTACGCTTCGGTTAAGAAAAGTTATTCTATCTAGTCAAGTGTGATAAGCCCATTAAAAATATTTCGAGAATACAGAGTTATTTATGATGGATGCAAATTGAAGTTAGTAGAGGGTAGTTCATTTACAAGCTATTGTCATTCCAGGCAGCCTGTGAGGAGGAAAAAGCATGATGAAATTTTTAATATAATGGCAGACGCAATGACATGTCCCACGAGAGGTGATGTTCAATTCCAGAAATATTAATCAGCTACAGATTGGTGTTGAAAATATTCACTCTGATATTTGCCATCTTTTCACAGGAACAACTAGGATTATAATTCAAGTAAATATACTAAAACAAACATTGAAAAGGATTTTAGCAATAAACTTTTAAAAAATGATATATAAGTGGGAAGACGATAGTAAAAATGAACAGAAGAACCATGTTGTATTCCCTTCTCCAAGTTTGAGGTGTCTCATAAGATCGAACTGCGGAAAAATGACGTTGCTACTGAATTTGCTATTGGAGAACTTTATTGATTTCAACGATATTTTCCTGTATAGCAAGTCAACTAAGAGCCTGAATATAAGTTGTTGAAGGAGGCTTTCTATAAGGGATATAATAAATATGAGATCATTGAATTATTTTCTGACGGCAATGACAATATTGATGAATATCTTTAAAACCTATCTATAAGATTTCAACAATGTGCAGTTGAATAATTTGAGAATACTGCTTCTGTACCTGATCCCAGTGATATAAGTACTAGGGAGAAGAATATGTTCATTTTCGATGATATTGCTACGGGTAAGAATCAAAATTCTGCTGATAGTCTTTACACATAATAACCGTAGTTCAATTTGCTTATCCCAGAACTATCACATATTACCAAGATAAACCATTAGAACGATTTCAAATTTATAAATTCTATTGAAGAAGAATATTCACTGTGATTACATTGCTTGTGATATGCCTTTTGCCGAGTTTCAAGAACTGTGAAATGAAACGTATAAAATAATATTATAGCTTTGTGTTGATTAAGAAAGATGAGCACCTCGGTTCTGGAAAGCAGTTCTAAAATTAAATCAATTATACATCCAAAAAAGGATCTTCCATCAAAACACTCGCCCAAGCCCTGAGTTCTCGGTTAAAAAGTGCTCTGTCAATCGAGGGTACATGGACGTTAACTCATGATTTTAGTGGCCAAGATTTGGGTAAGATTGTGGGTAAATGGTCAGGTTTCAGATCGGAAGATAGCGCACAAATTTTTGATTGTCAAGATTCGAAATAAAATTGTGGGTAAATAACCAGGTTTTATTCATGGGTAATTGTTCAATTTTGATGATCAATATTCGAAATAATATTGTGGGTAAATTATCAGTAACTGTTAAGCTGATGCAGATTGTGATGATACACTCGGTTACTACTATACTACTACTGGAGCTAATATAACCTCATTGGGTGCGAAAAGGTAGAGATTTGGGGTAAGTTTGCTGGGACGTAGCTTCCATGAACACTACATAGACTGGAGAAGTGGCTGTGGACTTACGGCTCTATGGCTTCAAGAATCTTCAGAATTGCTGTGGAAGGTTTTTTTGGCGTTGTCGTTGACTTTGGTGCTTTGCTTAGCTGTGCGTTTTGGGCTTAGGCTGAGAGTTGGTTCCAGGGCTATTTTAATCTAAATATTTATAAAAAAATTGTATTTTAACCCTTCGATTGTACTATTAAGGAAAAACTACAGAAAGTAGAACTTTTCTTGAAACCAACGAGAACGTGACCACTCTGCGCCAGCCTATTTACTCCAGCTGTTATCGTCCGATGATCACCTGAATCGTTTGAAATACCGTAAATCTTATTATTCGAATGAGACGTCTGCAATGATCTGAATATTACTTGAGGTCTTCTCTTTCGGGAAGGCACCATATTGAGAAAAAGTTACATATTCTAGAAATTTTATTGTGCTACTTATTATATAAGTAATTTCCTAATATTTAAACATACTGGGCAGTATGGGCCTGAAAATAGATCTAAACGTCCTCAACCTTGCGCTGTACGAGACGACTTTATGTTCAGTTCCCCTAGTCTTGAAGCTCCTGCTACTGATGAAACAGAAAGGTGAGTGTTGTATTTGGGAGGGAGCATTGGGTTGATTTTCAACGCTTCTATTTTATGGCGTATGCGGTCTTTTGGCAGAGAATAAATAATGAATTTCATCTGCTTATAAAAACAAGACTCCATGTAATATATGTTGACAACATTATTCTCGAGAATTTAAAGCAAATGAAACGTCAAGTAAATTCATTGTATCTTTATAAAAACGTTTGAGATACCAGCATCGGAAGTTAAAAAAAACTTAGAGTATACTCGTAGAATTAATATTGAAAATCAATATACACGAAAAAGATCAAAACTGTAATGACGAGACATCGACAAAGCAACTTAAAACCTAACGGTCTACATTTTGAAGAGTATTGGAACTGTACGCGTTTTTTATTCTAGGCGCATCTGCTGCAGAAAAAGGCGCTTCTGCTGCAGAAATTTGCTGGTGAATAATTTCAAAATTGGTTCCGTCTTCAGATATAGCAGGACGTTGTTTCTGCCCAGATGCTGTCTAATCTGGTCTATTAATAAAGTTATGTGCTCTGCGCATCAGCATACGTCGGAATGACGTCGTCTACACACGTGTTTCTGAGCATCGCGGTAGGAGCTTTCGTTCGAACATTTTCCAATACTTCTCACTTGGCTGTGCGCTTTTATGCTGAACAGTGCGACTGCTGAGAGCGATTTCGAGATACTCGATGCCACTTATGGTGGGCGATCCAAGGATTTTAGAATCACTGCATATTTTTAAACGGAAAAATTGTTTTAATAACGCATACAGTTCTTATTCTCTTGATATTTTAACTCAATAAGTTTTTTATGTTGTTTTCTCGCCACTTAGGTTTTTGTCGTATATATTTGGATTTTTTACTGCTGATTTTTCTTGTATTCTCAGAAGTTTTACTTTTTGGACTGCTGATGAAGCTGGTCTCCGAAATGTTTTCATGAATATTTGGTGAATTTACTTGGCGATTACTCCTGGTGAAATTGCTATTTTAGCTGACCGATGATAATAGTACTTATATGCCCTCAAGAACTCTCGAGACTCGTGTGTATTGACACTTTCCAGGTTTCCGGCTGACAGTGTCTTCTGCGGTTGCATTCATATCTAGTCCATGCCTTCGAAAAATTTGCCGAAGTCTTCAAAAAACTGATATCAATATCCAAGCTATTGTGCACTTGCCGGAGTCACCGTATCGAATTTTGTTATCAGAGCTGACCAGGAACTGCTGTGAAGAGGGGCAGTGCTGGTTCAGGTGAATTTGTTTAGATGAAAGTGTCTGCATTGCAAGAAATCATTTGATGCGAGGTAGCTTCACAGCTGATGCCTATGTAAATATCCACATAACCACTATACATAGATGATCTTTACATTCGTGTTTTTGCCTCATGCTCCAAGCGTCATCACATTATTTTCATTTGTGCCTCAGGTCGCCCAGGATTACGGATTTGTGTAGGCTTGCCATTAAAGAAGGATGTAGTTTCCTTGTGTTTATGCTGCTCCATCTCGGCGTGCACGAATTATTCCTGCACCCGGTGTAAGTGTTTCAGCCAATTACTGATTAAAATTGTGGAGCTTGATGGATTAATATTAATATAGACCAATGAGTTAAAAATGTCTATGATGTTAAAAGTTAATTCTTCTGTCATCTGGAATAGCGAGACAGAAATTATAAGGGCGGGGGCTGAAAGTAGGCGGCTCGTGTTCTCCATTCTTCACCGTTATGCTCCGAGGTGGAAGCTTCGGACTCCTACTCCTTCTGGGTCTCCTTGTGACGACGAAATGAGGCCGCTGAAATATCTCTATCGCCCAGAAAACATAGTGGCACGATTAAATCTAATGGGTACGTTTAAATCAAAGAGTGAGGCAGTTTACTTAGGGTTAATGAACCTCCTTCTTAACTTCACTCAAAGAAAGAATTTACTAAAACTACGGACTGTTAATCGGAGTTCCTCAATTTAGGAGGCTGAATTATGGTATCTTTTTAAATTATTTGTCCCCGTCTCCATTTATTAATTAGTGCATTTAGAAGTAATTGATTCACGTGATTAAAAGTTGATCACCTATTACAGTGGCTGAGACAGGTTACACCTGATGTGTTGGGAGTCAGCGATTAGATAAATGCATATACCTACATGCATGTATATAATGAAGAATGAACTGATGAGTATGCAGCAAGTACAAACGCTCTAATCGTAAACGCTTGATATTTTAATTATTTAATAAAGGTCTATCAGCTTAGCATTAATGAACATTGAATTTTGTTCGTGTGTAGCGCCGCTGCGGTCGCTGAAGGAGCTGTGCCGCCTCTCCATCCGCGCCTCCCTCGGCCACTGCAGGATTGAAGAGAAGACGGAAGGCTTGCGAGACGTGTTACCAGCTCTTCTAAGGGAATACCTTTACTTCTGCCACGACTTCCTCATCTTACCGAAGATTCCTCAACTTCCCGAGGAAGATGAGGAAGAAAAGTAACCTGGGACCGTTGATACGGTGACTGTTGCCTGGGACCGTTGATACGGTGACTCGTCATACCTGGGATCGTTGAAACGATGACTCGTCTTGCTTGGGACCGTTGATACGGTGCATTTCAAGTGGTGATGATTCACTGATGGAGCGTTGAACCCAAAATTCATCACTAAACGTATCAAGATTGTAATTTAACTCCAAATTGAACATTCAGGTGAATGGAATGTCTATCTTCAGCAATACCCCAAAGAGACGATAAAGATAACATTCCCAAATCACAAGAGTATTTTGTTTGGTATTTTTAATGGAAAATTTTCGATTTTAGTTACTTCAACTATGCAAATTTTTCATTAACACTTCGGAAGATGTTTTGTACGGCTACGTCCACGGCTACGCTGATGCGAATACGTCGTCAACTGCCTGAGGCACGTCTTAATTGCTCCTGAGGCTCAGGAGCAATAGAACTAACGCTCATCTGTCCTCAGTTGGAGGAGCTGATGCGAGATTATTTTGATGACAATAGTGGGACAGGGGCGGACGTCCAGGGATTGTGCTCAAACACATGTTAAGGATTCCTTGTCAGAATGATGTGTGATTTAGACTTGTTCTTGTGGAGGTATTGACGCCAAGGTATTTCTTTTTCAGGATTGTGTTAAGGCTTCCATTTCATATATTTTTTCACGTTCTTCTTGCCTTGTGATTTGACATGAACAGCGCAATAAATTTATTATCTGTGGGTGCTTATGCATCTTTTTCCTGTCCAAGTTTAAAGTTTTTTATCTCTGCAAATCGGGCAGCTGTCGTTCAATAATAAATGTCACAATGTTGATGGTATTTTTGTCGCCATTAATTATATAGATAGATAAGAATAACATCTACGACGGATACTGTATTCCTAGACAGAGTGTGATATTTCATGCTATACGTTTAACTACAAGCTCTGTAAATCCAGACCCAACCTTTCTTTATCCTGACATTCCTCAATTGCTTATAATACTGAATACTTTTGAATACTCTCGTCAGGCTAGCAGTTCAAATTAATGGGCTAGAAACGAAGTTTAATAAGAAAAACGAGTCTTTCCGGTTATCCTCATTAAAATGTCATAAGTTAATTATTGTTACTGCGACTAATAATCGGCAAGGTGGCCAAGTGGTTACAGAGAGTACTAAACTGGATGGAGTGTGTTGCGGATTCGACCCCAGCTTGCTATGACAGTCCTATTCAAAACAGGCGAGGTGGCCGTGTGGTTCAGAAATGCTAGATTTGAGCAACGAGTTTCGGGTCCGAAGCCCAGCAAGCTGCTATAATTCTGCGATGTCAAGAATTGGCGTAAGTCTACAGTTGGCCTAATGAACGCTGTCACTATCACTTGTAAATTATCATAATTGTCACCTCCGTGTTTTATTTCAAGTCTTTATCGTTATCGGTGAATGTTAAGGGTTTGTCACCTTCATCGTGATTGGACTGTGGGTCGTGACCACTGACCAGCATCGTTTCAAAAATAAGGACCGGTGATTTAATTGTCAGCGCTTTCGTTATAGGAATCCTCGTTACGAGTCAGTCGTTCTGCAAATGTTTTTCTTATAGGTATATAGAAATGAAATCAAATATCGTGAAACATGACATTTGCTGAATTTCGCGCCTAACTTAAGCACAGACATTCAACTTGATTGAAAGTCGTGGTTTCTATCCTACCCAATTAAGCATCGCTCCATTACCCCTTTTCTTGTGTTAAGCAAGAAGTCGGTCTTGATAGAAAGCTAATCTCGAGCTTACTAGCTGTGGCGAATAACTGCAGTTACAGCGACTGCGAGCTGCATAATTACGGCCACAGTCATAACATATGCGAGCTGCATAATTACGGCCGTCATAACATATGCGAGCTGCATAATTACGGCCGTCATAACATCACATGCGAGCTGCATAATTACGGCCGTCATAACACATGAGAGCTGCATAATTATACGGCCGTCATAACACATGTGAGCTGCATAATTACGGCCGCCGCAAGATGCGAGCTGCATAATCACGGCTTGTGGGAAATTTTTCCCACCATTGATATTATTTGTAGTTCTTCTTTTAAATTTGTTAGCTTGATGTTGTTGTTTTGTTTGTGTTGTATTCAGAGTTTTGTTGAATACTCTCGTCAGGCTAGTAGTTCAATTTAATAGGCTAGAAACGAAGTTTAATAAGAAAAACGAGTCTTTCCGGTTATCCTCATAAAAAGGTCATAAGTTAATTATTGTTACTGCGACTAATAATCGGCAAGGTGGCCAAGTGGTTACAGAGACCCCTGCCATCAAACATAACCTGCCCTCGACATTAGCACCCATTTTGTAAAGTTATCCCATCTCGTACCGTTCTTTATCTCAAATCTGCGTAAATTCTCAGTTGTTCATTCAATTCAATCAGGCAACACTTAAGTATACAGCGACTTCAGCCGGAGAAGCATCGGGAGATTCAAAAGTTCTAAACGTCTTCCTGGCTGCTTTTTCCCTATCTTTTCGTTGGTGTGAATGTTGCTTTTTTTCATGTTACTTGATTACGCTCTGTATTAAAGATTTCTACGGTGCTCTAGGCAATTCAACGATCAATTATTAATATATCAAATTGCGAACCAAGTGAACGAGGTCTCTGCTGTAGGCCGAGGAACTAGTTTCCTTAGCTGTGACCTACGTTTCAATATCTTTGTCTCAAATTTCCAACGTCAAGCCTCCAACTGTCCTTTTCTATTTTCCGCCTAGAGTACCTTCCTTCAATTGATTTCTTCTATTTTTCATTATGCCTCCTAACTGCATTGAACACTGAGATGCACCAAAATGTTAGGTCTGTATTTATTTATGTCATTATTTGATTTATAAGTTAGAGTAGGTTGTCACATAGTTAATGTTCGATTAATTCGTTTTTATTCAGTAGAAATATTTTCCTTCCCAGTATCGGGGACTCATCGGGGCAACAAGGAATTTTAAATACCGCAACCACTTCATAGATACCGCCAATCTACCAAAATTGTGAACTCCAAATTCATCCTGTATTCATATTCACCGCAACCACTTCATAGATACCGCCAATCTACCAAAATTGTGAACTCCAAATTCATCCTGTATCTATATACTACAATATATAAGAATTTGAATTCAGCTTCCTTCTACAACCGGTCCAATCATTACCAGTTAAAACATTCGCATCTATTTCAATAAATATCAGCTGAATCTATTATCTATTTATTTGTCCGATTGTGTGAGCGAAACTTCATTGCTCAAATTAAGGCTGTCATAACATATGCGAGCTGCATAATTACGGCCGTCATAATATATGCGAGCTGCATAATAACTGCGTTCACGTCGAATGCGGGCTGCATTATTCACCTAGACTAGCGGTGACGACTTCTGATCTATGAGAAAAGAACGCTGGCCACGGACACAGGAGCTAAGAATGCTGATGTCGTCTAGTATAAAGAATGGTGACCCAGGGTTACGTATTCAGCACGGAATTGGTGGAATTTATCCTTCTACAAAACCGAAACTTTCTGAAAATAGGAAACGGTAGATTTCTAGTCACTGCAGCCCTATCTCAAATGTTCCGTAGTCAGTGCTTCTCACGACTGAGCGCGATATTATAGGCAAGTTCGCATTGTTTAGCAGACAAGTTCTGTTAAAGAAAGCGTTCAGTGCTTTGCCCTCGCACTCTAAGCAGCTGTCGTTAACGCAACATACTCGAGCTTCCTGCCGTAAAAGAAGGGAAGATAAAACAAGAGAAATGGTTGAAAGGACGTTGTCCCGTTTGGTACTTATAACAGATTTTCATGCATCTAGAAAGATTTTGGAAAACCTGCTCAAAAGGGATTATAACTAAGCTTCTTATCACGCTTACAATAAAGAGGAGTCTTGTCACGTTCCAAAAGCTAACCAAGTTGACAAATTCACAACACAATAATATTTTAGAATATTTCATCTGGTATTTATATAACGGTTTGCTAGCGAATCAGCTATCAAGCTATTTCGCACCGAAGGTCAAAATATTAACATCGCCAGCGAGGCGGAAGGTCTCAATTATTCAAAATCTCAAATTAATAATCACCCACAAGGAGTGGTAGGTCTCAATTGTCCAGCCCGCTGATGCTGGCGCGAAAGAAGCAGCGTTAGCTTCTCAAAAGAGACGAAGTGAGAAGGAGGGACAGGTGAACAGAAACGAAGAGACTCGAACAAGAGGTCGCTTACACGGGACGTCGGCAGCCCGCATGAGAGAGACAGAGAAGGGAAATGCAAGGTATCCTAACTACATAATAACTTAATGTAAGGTATCCTACCTATATAATAATTTAATGTAAGGAATCCTACCTACATAATAACTTAATGTAAGAATCCTACCTACATAATAACTTAGCCTCACAACTGAGACCCGCAGTCCGACACCGCGAGCTCAGCGGTGAGACGCTCAGGAACACTCCCCCTAGGATAAAATATTCTATTGCTTGACACGAGCATCTCTAAGAATGAGTGATTACAAATAGTTAATCAATACATATATCCGTACAGCTTTGATAAACGCCAATTCTTTCAACTGAACATAATTTAACTTGGCGGAAATTACAGGTATATCGGATACAAGAAACTTACTCTTACACATGGAGTAAGGAGGGCGTTATTTACTGTAGCGTTTACATAGTTTTTGTTACTTCAACTTTCTTCGCTCTCAAGGTCAATAAGGTTATTGGACCAAAGAAAAATTATTCATAATAATATAAGTTAAATTATAATAATTCCAATTTACTCCACTATATTTGTGCAATCAATTATTGAAATTGTTCAAATGTTCATCATAAAAGTAACCATAATCAAACGTTCAAAAAACTTGTAGTTTCGAGATTGAAAAGTCAATTACATTAAAACACTTTTCATAACTGACAGCAGCGAAGGTGCCTAAATAGGTCGAAACTTATAATTTTGTTCATTAAAGTTAAAGTACCAAAAATTATTTCAACGCTGCACAATACCAAGTATCCATGCAAGTAACTTCGAACTTGGACCGTTATCAGAGATTAACAGATAATATTCAAGTCATAAGAATACTCGTGAAGATAGTTGAACAGCTGTAAATACTTCCCATGAATACATTTATTCTGAAAGCAAGTAAATGGTAACGCCTAAAATTTTAATTTACTTACTCGATCTTCAAAATAATAAATAGTCAAATGATGAATAATCAAAATTCCTGGAATAAGTAAATTCAATTAATTAGAACGCATTCACTACTTGTATCAAAATTAAAACTCAAATTTGGCAGCAGTTTATGGAAGATTCATTAAGACGACAAAACGGTCACTATCCAACCCTGAAGTTTTATGAGCGTCTAGCAGATGTAGAATGAGATACGCGAAGCCATAAGGTTATAGTATAACGGACATGAGATTGTCGAAGGTGGCCTCTTCGACGAGCACCTCGGCCTCGGTGAGAGTGACGTTGTTGCACGCGACGTCGCCCTCAGTTGACGTCGTCTCGCTCTGAGCGCCCCACTTCTGCAGCTCAGCCTCGGTGGGTAAGGCAAATATCTTGGCCATGAAGTTGTAGGCGATGCGGTGCAGACCCAGGCTTATGTTGCGCATGCGACGCGACCAGCGCCGCAGGCCAGGAGACAGAGACGAGTTCACCGCCTGCGCGCGAATTATTATCGAGATAAGGGAGAACTAAAACGAGCTGTTTGCCTGTATTATGCAGCATATTCTTAATTTCGTAATCCATGTATTTTGGAAATTTTCACATGTTTATTTCATGGCATCTCAATAGTGATACTTTTTATACATTGAAATTTAATTTTACAGCTACATATTACTATGCAAATTCACCGTCACGCAGCGGTGGGCAGTAGCGTGCTACATGTAGCGGCCGCTACATTTTCAGTAGCGGTAGCGGCACTACATTTACGGCAATGTAGTAGTAGCGGTAGCGCCCGCTACATATTTATGTAGCGATACGAGGTTTTGCCGCTACAGCGCTACCGCTACATTTATAGATATAGCCTTTAGATTTTACTTAAGGGGGGTTATACCCTCTAGAAAAACTTCCACATTTACTAACGGATCTTTCTGAAATTTCACACATATATGTAAAACCAAAATAAAAAA
Organism: Hyalella azteca; assembly: GCF_000764305.2. Lineage (NCBI taxonomy): Eukaryota > Metazoa > Arthropoda > Malacostraca > Amphipoda > Hyalellidae > Hyalella > Hyalella azteca. Next base: position 5,351 of record NW_025938672.1, on the reverse strand, counting down.
AACATTTTGTTCGTATGATTTTTTCGGAAAATTAATAGAAAACGTGAAATTTATAGAAAACGTACAAAAAGGGGTACTGCAGAAATCTATCTCCTCCTAGGGTTTTCAAGCTACAACATTGAGACGCATACCATTCGATGCGTAAAGACCATACCTATCGAGTTATCGAGCCCTTTCTTTATTTTTGCCTTAAACTTTTTACACGCATTTTTCCGTTTTTCTCACTTTTTCTCATTTTCTTCAAATTCCCCCCCCCCCTCCCCCTCATTTTGAATCCAAACTATGCACAAATCTAAAAAAAGGCTCGATAACTCGATAGGTATGGTCTTTACGAATTGAATGGATATGTCTCATCGCTGTAGCTTCAAAACTCTAGGAGGAGATAGGTTTGCCGTGGCAATAAGTGTGAATGTTCAGGAGAGCGCGACAAAGCCCCGAACGCATCGCAATAGGCACTCAATGTAGCAATGATACAAAATTAAACTTTATAGGAGATTGATTCCAGTCAAGGATGGTGGGAGCGACTGCATGCACACCTCATCATACGACGCCAGGCAGGTAACTAAGGTGCACCTCAAGCCGACACTCTATTTAAAGTGCTCGCAGCGAATTTCCTCCTATTCTATTTGTTAAATAACTCCCCCACCACCCTCCCTTTCATGATCTTTCGTGAACGCATAAATCAACGTACAGAGATGGTAATGGTACCATTGGATAGGGCAGAATGTCAGCTTTAAGATGAGACTAAAAACAGGAAAAGCCAAATCCGAAAACTTTAGGGTAGACGCCCCCTTAAGTTGTTACCAGTTACCACTTACAGGTATTTTTTCATGTTTCAGTTTGCTTACAGTTATTTTTATGTTTCACCTTCCCTACTTGAATCTATATATAAAAAATCAGTCTTTTATTGGTATATATATGTGGATACTTTTTGAGATTGGTAGATTAAAGTAGACATCCATGTAGGGAAGGTAAAACATAAAAATAAGTAAATAACTAACTTCTATTTACTGTGTCTAACCACAGTAATCAGTACTAGTTTGGTTAGGTTAATTGCAATAAAGTTGAATTGATATGTTTTGAAAATGTTTTATTCTCATTTAATGTTTATGAGTAAATCCCAATAGCAGAACAATAAATATTAAGAGATTTCTAATAATTTTGGCCATTGTAGCGGCTATAGCGGCTAATGTAGCGCGCTACATTTTACTGTAGCGGTAGCGGTAGCGCCCGTTACAATCTAGTGGATGTAGCGGTAGCGCCCGCTACATTTAGAGCATGTAGCGGTAGCGGTAGCGCCCGCTACATTTAGAGCATGTAGCGGTAGCGGTAGCGCCCGCTACATTTAGAGCATGTAGCGGTAGCGGTAGCGGCGCTACATTTCAAAGTAGCGCTGCCCAGCTCTGGGGCCCAAATTGTTATTCGCATAAAATCATAAGCTTGCAATGCTTTTTAGTTAACAACTTTTAGAGTGGGTAGCTGAAACAGAAATATATTATGGCATATGAACTCTGATTCGTGTTGCAGCAACGACTGAAAAGTCTGCTCATTGATTTTTCTTATGCACCTTGATCTATCATGCTACAATGAGGATGACTTTTACCCTGGAAAGTAAAGAAGGGCGCTGGGTTGTCTTAATAAGCCAGTATAAACACACTCCGCAACGTGGTACTGTGGGCCGTTGAATCTTTTTTGTTCAGATAAATTTTTTATGATAGCTAGAACTTTACTCATTTTCCTCGCAACAGTATAGAATTATTTTCCCAGATTATTTTTCGCTGTCTGCCTGAACCGTGGAAATTTTCTTAACGCTGATTATTTATATTCATTTCTGAACTTGTTTCTTGCAGCCAATGTCGAAAATTTTATTTCCTCAGTGGTGCAGCTCGCACTTGATATTTTTCATATAATGTATGAATTAACGGATCACGAAAACAACAATAGTTGTCTGAAGCTGTCACCAATGGCTGTAGATTATCCTAATATGATCGTGCTAAAGCTTTCTCATATTTTCATAAAGTTTCGGCTCACGTATTAGTGACGTATGTTTCTCCTGAACGTGTGTGTGACTATCTATTGTAGCTATATTTGTGCGCGCCAGCGTTTAAGTCACAAAACTCGTCCACAAATTGTTAAAGCCCTATACTAAGGCAAGGATTTCATACGGTGCTAGTAAAACGTGATAAAGGGAAAAGTGAAAATTTGAAAGATTTATTTTGCTTTGCCGCTTGTATCACGCAGCGAATTCATAATTGCGTAATCAATGTATTTTGTAAATTTTCACATGTTTATGTCATTGTAACTTAATAGTAGTAGTATTTTTATATTGAAATTTAATTTCACAGCTATAAATTACAATGAAAATTGTGATTTGCTTGAAATCAAAAGCTTACAATGCTTTAAAGCAGTGGTTCCCAAAGTGGGCGGTATCGCCCCCCTAGGGGCGGTGGAAAGATTTTGGGGGGCGGTAAGGAAGAAGAGGGCGTTTGGGGGGCGATAGGGGGGGCGGTCGTCTTAAGTCGAAGCCAGAAGTTTGAACGTTTGTTTGACGATTTGTACACAACACGTGCAGCACATCATGCTCCCAGCGATAACATAACATAACATAACATAGTGATGTCGGCGCTGAAGTGTAGGCCTGATGTGGCCTGTCGCCGATTCTTTTCCATTTCGTGCCTTGTTCTGGGGTTAGGTCAATTCAGGAACAATTTGGGTTAGAATGATTCCTCACTGGGTTTAGGTGAAGTCAGGAACAGGTTTGCTTAGTGTGATTCCCCACTAGGGTTAGGTCAAGTCGGGAACAGGTTCTGTTAGTGATAACTGATAGCTCAATCCCACTAGGGTTAGGTCAAGTCTGTAACAGGTTCGGTTAGTGTTTATCCCCACTGAGGTTAGGTCAAGTCAGGAATAGATTCCTTAGTCATAGCCGATTGCCAAGGCCCACTAGGGTTAGGTCAAGTCAGGAAGAGGCTAAGTTTCGTTGAGGCGTTGCGGGTCATTGACTTTTTTTTGGCCGAGTGTAAATAAAAGACAAATTTTGCTTTAGATAGATTTGTTATCTAAAGCGAATGAGACACGTTGTGAGATGTGTGTTCAGGTAAAGAATAAAGGAATCTATGGTAATAGAAGTAAAATATGGTAATAGAAGTAAAATATGGTAATAAAGAAAGAGTTAGGGGGGTTTTGAGTAGGTACATCTGGTTCCCCAACATTTTTGCAAAACCGCGTTCGATTTAACTTGCCACCAGTTCGTTGAGTAATAGAAAGAAGCTATACCGTTTTTGTGTCAAATATTTTAACAAATAGCCAGATGAGTTCAAACAAGATTGCTCCAAAATGTCTCTAAAAATTAAATTTCGTCATTTAAATATAACCAGTATTAATTAGATTTCGAATATTACGCAAGTTTTAAGCATTTTTGTATGATAAGCTCATGGCTTCAATTCTTGCCAAGTCAGCAACAATCGCGAGCTGAACTCTTTGCCCGGGCGCAAAATTTACCGTGCTTCTAGTACTAAATCTACTGACAATTAAAACAGCTAATATTTTTATAGTTTATTCTACTGATAGAGATTATCTCTGCGGTCTGAAAACAGATGCAAACTTTGATGTACCGATTCGTTACATTCACAGTTAATGCAGGCAGTAGGCACACATACAAGGCAGCGGGCACGCATAGGAGTACATGGTCATATATTCGATACAAAAGTTTTATGTTTTCTGGACGTTTCAGAACATTCTCTATCGATTAGTTCGATCGAGAAGTGAACTTTTCTGTGACCCGAATATATGGGTCCGGGTTTTAGTCACTTGGTCCGGGGCTCCCCGGACCTGAAGGGAAATTTTTATAAGTAAATTTTCGAAAATTCGATATCAAAAAGTTTCATGTTTTCTGGACGTTTCAGAACATTCTCTATCGATTAGTTCGATCGAGAAGTGAACTTTTCTGTGACCCGAATATGTTGGTGCGACGAAATTTTTCTAAGTGAATATAAAAATTCTATATGTAAAATTAAAAGTTTTCTCATCGTTTCAGATGATTTGCAGCCTTTTCTTTTTTTGAACCTGGTCCGCCGGACCTGTCCGGGTCCGGGTTTTAGTCACTCGGTCCGGGTCCGGCGAACCGGTCCGGGTGCGGGTTTTAGTCAGTACCCATCAATGGGCACGCAGGAGAAAGTCAGTTGCGTTCACGGCGAAAGCACGTGTGTGGATTCACTGGATTGCGATCTCTAAAGTACCGGTAAATTTGTGATTTGAAGACTCTTAGTTTCTAAAAGTAATTACCATCATATTTGTTTCCTCATTAAGTCATTAACCCGACTGGCTTTCTCCCTCAGAGGTTTGCCAGTCCGCATTGTGTTTTTTTTTCCTTTTCCCATTTTTTTCTACCAATTTTATTTCGAGTTATTATTATTTTTTCTTCTTTAACTTTTGTTTGGTTTTCTGATATTTTTGTTTTATTTTGACTTTTGTTTCGTCTCTTCCCTATGGAAGTTTCTAGCTGCCTTACGCTTACGGGGTCAGGTTTTGGCCCGCCTATGCCGGTGATTGGAGCAGCAGAGGCTTGTGTTGAGGCAGCTTCTTCTGATGGTGGTGGGGTGGTGGAGGAATCAGACTGTGAGAGTGAGAGCCTCATAACCTCATTGAAGCAACTCCTTTGGATTCTGTGCCTGTTCAGAATCAGCTTGGCCAGAAACGAAGAGAGAGGGAGACAAATGGCTCAAGTGAGAGCATTGGTTCAAAGGCTAAGCGCCCAACTACGCTTAGTAATAGAGTGACGAAAAAAAGTGTTCCTAACCCTATCAATCTGCAAAATTTGAAGCTCCCAACTAATGCCACTCTGCAGAGTTCAGGCAGGGGATTCACCATCTTGATAAAACCACAGGGTCCTAATGCCATATCTTTTCTGAAAGACCCAATTGGCCTGGCTCAAGGAATTAAAAATTCATTATTTGGAGCAGTGAAGGACTTGGAAGTGCGCCCGAATCCCTGCATCCAGTTGATTGCTCTGCAGTCTCCTTAATTCACTGATGAAAACATTGCCAATTATCTTGATGTCTCCATGATCGGAAAGTGGGCTGTTCGTTGCTACCAGCCAGGTTCTGATGTGCGGGTGTGTGGGGTCATTGGGCCAATTGATCCCAATGTTGACATGAAAGATATGGTAGAACTTGCAAGTGCTGGAGATCATGGTGCAATTACATATCAATTTTAAATTACCTTAGTAATTTGAGTTTTGTGAACGCCGACCGTCACCTTAAATTAGAGGAGCGGCTCGCAGCCTCTGGCAGACAACCTCCCACGCTGACAGTCTAGATAACACTGCATGCGGCAGTGCAGCTGCCAGCTGC
>NW_025938671.1:0-1582 GCF_000764305.2 Hyalella azteca | reverse complement strand
CAATGTATCTTCACTATAAAAAGTATATAATTATATAATATAAGAAACATATTATTAAACATTATCCATTGAAATATAGGTAATCGTCTACAACATTAACAACAAAATAAATATTATAACCTATAATAAATACAAATAAATAACTTGTTTATGGATGATAATAAGATGATAATCAACATAGAAATTGTGAATGGGTTAATAAATTAACATGAATGACATTCAACAGCATAGCAAGATTTTCGCAGTGAGTTGCGAGTTCAATTCCAACTAGCCGTAAAAATTGTGCGCGATATCTGAGTAACTCATACAACTCTCCGGGATTTACATTTGTCTTTTGAACCTCAATAAAAACCCCAGGCGTTGCTACCATAACAAAATTTAGAGTCGCCCCAGCTTCTGGTACTCGAAATCAGAAGCTGACACGACTGTAAATTTTCACTGGGATGAGGGTTCAAGTGTTGTTTTTTTTTTTTTTTTTCTCCCTGACGGCTGGAAATGCTCGCGAATACAGGCAGAAAAATTTGTGTAATTTTGTTCAAATAGAGAGGCACTTTTTTTGAAACAAGTAAAGAGTGTGTCATCCTGACCCAGTTTTGCTATCAACGAATTTGGACGCATTTTGAGTAACGTAACTCTTGGCAACGATGGAGTTTTAGAGTATATGTCTATATACTATAATACTTTTATAGTATATAAACTTATATAGTATTCTAGTATATTTATTTATATTGTATATGAATAAAATTATATAGTATATATTTTATAGTATACTATAATACCTCGATAAATAAATATAGACTATAAAGGTTTTCAATAATGAGTATGTCTGGTAAGTATACAATAGTCAGCATGCCACGCTAGTCAGCATGCCACGCTAGTCAGCATGCTGGGCGCGGATGTCACTCAGCATGCCACGCTAGTCAGCATGCTGGGCGCGGATGTCACTCAGCATGCCACGCTAGTCAGCATGCTGGGCGCGGATGTCACTCAGCATGCCACGCTAGTCAGCATGCTGGGCGCGGATGTCACTCAGCATGCCACGCTAGTCAGCATGCTGGGCGCGGATGTCACTCAGCATGCCACGCTAGTCAGCATGCTGGGCGCGGATGTCACTCAGCATGCCACGCTAGTCAGCATGCTGGGCGCGGATGTCACTCAGCATGCCACGCTAGTCAGCATGCTGGGCGCGGATGTCACTCAGCATGCTGAGGGTGAGGGGGTCCCCCGCCTGCTGGGGGGGGAGGTATGCTGCGTTAACTCTACGGTAGCTCAGCGCCAGCGGCTGGTTGGCTGCGTAGTGGCGGGCGCTGTCGCTGCAGTCCACGAGCTGCCGGGCAACAAAACAAAAATACAACAATAAAACCTAATAATAATAAAACCTAATAATAATTATATAATGATAATAACACTTAATAATACTTAAACAACAATAAAACTTAATAACAATTTAGGTGCGGGACCGACTCTGCATCAGGCGCCGCCCAGGACCTATACTTTAAAAAAAAAGTTAAGAGATCGTAAGTTCATCAGCCAATCATTGAGGGCCTTTCAAGCAAAATCCACCAATCATAGACAAGAAAAT
>NW_025938670.1:0-815 GCF_000764305.2 Hyalella azteca | reverse complement strand
GTATACACATAACTAAACTAAGATAATTTTTGTTCTCATCTAGAGAATTAAAAACGTTATTTTGAATAACTTTTCGTGTTATCCAACCTTTCGTGATATAATTTTTTACATCAAAGTTTGAGATTCAAAAAAATTTTGTCGTACTCTGCTGGCAGCAATGTTTCTTACCACACAAGCTTGCTCGCTATAAAGCCGCAAAATTACCCATGTTATTTTCGCTCATCTTTCTCTGGTGAAAGTTTCAATTATGAGATGAAAAAAATCGTGCCAAACTTTCCTTCCGGAGTGACGTTCCTCAAGCGAAGGCAAGCGCACGTAAGAAATATTTTTTTCTTGCATCGCGATTTATGGACTCCGAGATACTGCGGTCATTTACTTTTTATGTGTGCTTTGAAGTTTCTTACAGGATTGAAGCCGAAAGAAATTACTTATTAGTCATATCATCGTATCTTAGTAATTATTTATTCTCAAGTATGAATATTATTCACAGGATTGAAGCCGAAACGAAGTGACCAAATAGTCATATCATCGTACGTAAGTACTAATTTTTTATACTCATGTATGCATGTTATTCGTAATACAACGAAATGCACAATGAGCTCGCAGTTCTTACTCTTCGCAATACATTAGGAATGAAATACATTCCTTTAAAATAATTTTCTGCCATTACAGTTGCATACAAAAGCAAATGTTCTTATTTAGATTTGAAATTCATTAAACCAATAATGTAAAATTCGCATCTAACGTACTGCAAAAGGCTCAACTTTCCTACGTCTCTTTCCACGTGTATTTTTCTTCAACACGTTTTCTTCTGG
>NW_025938669.1:0-1202 GCF_000764305.2 Hyalella azteca | reverse complement strand
TAACTCTACTCTCTAAACGTGTAGGGATAAAAAAAGGCGGAAATTGTAGCCCCACTTAATGATCTCGGTTTACACTAGTCAAAGACTTGATGCTTCAACTTGCAAGGAAAATTCTATAGTGAATTAAATATTTTGCGAATTTCACACAGAACTTATCCAGGGAGACGATTCTATTATATTATTATTCTAAGCCTGCGAAGCTTTTTTAGCTTATATGGGCATTCACCTGGAAGCATTGCTATTTTTTTCTCGTCTCTTTTTATTTTTCATTGTAACGTGTGCTCCTGTGTGAATAAATAAATAAATAAATAAATCAAAATCAATAAATAAATTTTAACCCTCTACCGCCAGACTTGCGTAACCGGAGCAATATTGTCACGCGCCTACTTCCCAAAAAGGATACGTTGCTAGTGAGCACAAAATGACTTGCACTGATGGTTGCCGCCACGTACAACTTTAAAATGTTCTCTGTTGCGTACGAACGTCCTCAGGTTGCTAAATTCATAGTTTACTTACATTTTCAGTTGAAAGTTATGTTCACGGAGAGAGACATATATACGGCAGTAGAGGGTTAAGGAATGATGATCATCTATTGATGACATATCTTAAATGTTACAAATTTCAGCAATTATAAATACACGTGTCCCTCATAACACCGCTGTCTTCTCAAGTGCAACTAACCAGATCATTGCGATATGAACTAAAGCTAACCAACAAATTTAGCTCTACTCGCATCATTCGAATACAATGCTGCTTAAGAAGTATGACGAATAATGTCAGATGAAAACTTTCGGCTTAAATTTTGGAGGAACGTATCGTATTTACAGTACAGCAGGTCCAAATTTTCAGTTATCATTATTCAAAGTAATCATGAAAAAACTAGAAGCCTGATATCTCCTCTCTCTGTGAGAGACCACCAAAATAGAATAAATGTATTAAGTGTTATTTTCCTAAACAATTACGATGTTTAATTGTAAAAATGTACCAGGAGATATCAGTATAAAATGGGCATCAAGAACTCGATATTCATGTTTTAACAAAAATTTTAAATGCTAAATTGAAAAAAAAATGGGAAAGCCGCGGTCTAACTGGGAGCGCAGCCGTGTACCACCAATTTTGTGCACCAATAAGCCCTGAATCGAACGCCTTGGATCTCTCCGGACCTACACCAATCAACCGTGCACCACTCGGCTTTGTCCTCT
>NW_025938668.1:6716-8978 GCF_000764305.2 Hyalella azteca | reverse complement strand
ATGATGCCGATGAATGATGCCGATGAATGACCCCGCAAGCATAATTAAGAGAACTAATCGAACTGCCAGTACAGAGTTGAACAGAATTAAAACAGGGTCCAATATTGTATTGATATCAAGAGTTGCTTAGTGGAGCAGAAGTTTGTACATTGCGTGCAGAGAGCTGCGTGCGTGGCAGCCTGTGTGGTGTGTGTGTGTGTGTGATGTGTATTGTATTGTGTGGTGTTGTGTGTCGCGTGTTCGGGGTGTTGCATTATTAATAATTATTAGCGACTTTAATAAATGTGTGGCTGACGCTCGGCCTCATGTACGTGGACACATTTTTTTGTGACAGGGTAAGCATATTTATGCACGTATGCATATAAAGTATACAGAGGTGGGCAGTAGCGCGCTACGTATAGCGGCCTCTACATTTTCAGTAGTGGTAGCGGCGCTACATTTAAGCAATTGTAGTGATAGCGGTAGCGCCCGCTACATTTAGAGCATGTAGTGATAGCGGTAGCGGCCGCTACATTCAAAGTAGCGCTGCTCAGCTCTGAAGGTATAGCATGCTCAGAGGTGGGCAGTAGCGCGCTACATGTAGCGGTAGCGGTAGCGGCACTATACAATTACGGCAATGTAGTGGTAGCGGTAGATAATTGATAATTGATAGATAATTGATAGCGGTATAGCAGATAATTGAATCCGAACGCGGCTCTAGCTGTTGCCTGACAGAAGTATCTTGCATACCCCCTCTCTCTTCCTTCACTGAGGTATCAAGTAAATATATACATTATGTTCTTTCAAAGTTAGCCAACAAACTTGTTATCCTCTTCCATGTGTACCGCACGATATACCTCTGCCGTCTCTTGCCCAGTGAGTATATATACGGGACCAGGTACTTCTACTTCCTCATTTCGCTCATTATTGATGTGTTCGGGCTCCAAAGCTGGCAGCAGTACTCACTAACCGGAATCACAAGGCCCTGTAGAGTGTAATCGTCTGTTTCGCTTCTCTTGTTCTGAACGTCCGTAAGATCTTTATACCTCTTCCGTCGCCTGTCTTCTACAAACGTATGTTCACCAAGGAACCGTCATTCGACGTTTAACATTAAATAATAACATTTAGATAAAAAAATCCTGTTGAAGGATATAACGGTCTCAGGTCAGGTGGTTCAAAACAAGCCTACGTTTAATCATTGCAAGATGAACAGCCGAAGCCTTAATTCATTCCAGGACCTCTAGTGCGAATGCTGAAGCTCGGAGCTCTGAAATTTTCTTAGGATTTGTTCTTTAATTATGGATAATTTCAAGTAAAACATGATATCAGAATTATATTTTGTTTTCCTTTATAAGCTTTATATAATCTAGATAGAGTATTTTACGATCGTTACTTAAATGCATGGCATGAGGAAAAGTTTATACTGATTAGCGTCATTATTTTACACTGAGATGCATCATTACTCTATACTGACATTCATCATTTTATTCTGATACATATTTATATTTTTATGACATAAATGCAGAAATATCATAAATATAATACATCAGCTTCTACCTGGACGTGGCATTCAACTCAGTACAAACAAATGCAAAATATATAAATCAAAATTCTTATACCTTATACTTGATTTAACTGAAAACGTCTCGGGCAGTTAAATGACAATAAAATTTATTGAACTGATCATGTTAAATAGAGTATCTTACGATCGTTACTCCCAACATTCACCACCCAACATTCACCACCCAACATTCACCACCCAACATTCACCACCCAGCATTCCTGCAACACATTAATGTGTAGAAATGTTCGCATACATTAATGTGTAGATATGTTCGCATACATTCCTCTAACACATTCAATGTGTAGAAATGTTTGCATACATTCCTGCAACACATTAATGTGTAGAAATGTTTGCTTCAAACACATGTTTAAGTTTAGAAGTCGTTTGTTTGAAGCGGTCTTAGGCGCGCGTCTAAAGCAGGTTGACTTGTGCTGGAAATGCGAGCTTTTGAAGCCTGGCATCTCTTGTCGCGGTGAATAACTCAATGAATAAGTGAATAAGTGAATGGATAAGTGAATAAGTGAATGGATAAGTGAATAAGTGAATGAATAAGTGAATAAGTGAATGGATAAGTGAATAAGTGAATGAATAAGTGAATAAGTGAATGAATAAGTGAATAAGTGAATGAATAAGTGAATAAGTGAATGGATAAGTGAATAAGTGAATGGATAAGTGAATAAGTGAATGGATAAGTGAATAAGTGAATGGATAAGTGAATA
>NW_025938668.1:3613-6389 GCF_000764305.2 Hyalella azteca | reverse complement strand
GATCCTATACGACTGGCTATAGCAGAGGCCCTCATCATTAAGGAGAGGACTCCAGCTATCAACCTTCAAACCACCGGCTTCGTCAGAACTTTGAGATTGTTTTCCGAGTAGTTTTTTGCGCTTGTAAAATCTTCATGTAGGTAGTATCACGTAAACGAAATTTTAGCATTATTTGAATGGTATCCAATTTACTTGATTTCGTACATATGTCAACCCAAATTTCGTTACTCATTGCGTATATTTAACTTGAAAATGAATGTTGTACATTCGAAACGTCGTTCAATTAAAAATGTCTATCGGTAGTTTAATTTTCAATCTTCCAACACCTACGAAGAATTTAGTACGACTTATTGAAAAAACTAACAAGAAGTTAATAAATAAAACTAATTCTCTGGTCTTTAACAAAAGTTGTTTAAGAGAAGAAATTCTGCCAGCCTACACTAATACCTGTACATACCTGTACATATACAGGTATGTAAAATAATGTATAATGTATTACAGTATAATACAGGTGGATAATCAACTACGATGTGATCTCATTAAGGGACGTGACCTCATTAAGAGATTCGTGACCTCATTAAGGGATGTGACCTCATTAAGGGACGTGACCTCATTAAGGGATGTGACCTCATTAAGGGACGTGACCTCATTAAGAGATGTGACCTCATTAAGGGACGTGACCTCATTAAGGGATTAGTGACCTCATTATGGGACGTGACCTCATTAAGGGACGTGACCTCATTATGGGACGTGACCTCATTAAGGCACGTGACCTCATTAAGGGATGTGACCTCATTAAGGAACGAGACCTCATTAAGGAACCTGACCTCATTAAGGGGACGCCACCTCATTAAGACACGTGACCTCATTAAGGGACGTGACCTCATTAAGGCTTGTGACCTCATTAAGGGACGTGACCTAATTGAGCAACGTAACCTAATTGAGTAACGTAACCTAATTGAGTAACGTAACCTAATTGAGTAACGTAATCTAATTAAGTAACGTAACCTAATTAGCGCTAATGTCCCCTTAAGATCAAAGTCCCGCGGCGCTAATCCCAACAAAGGTGTGCGGGCGCCAGGCAATCAGCGCTGAGTTCAGCGCGAAAAAAAATATTCATATTTTTCTCGCTTCGTATTCATTGATATTGCATGTGTTCATGAGACATATTCATGCCTAATTCATCATATGTGCATCTCATTCATTAGTCTATTCATGAAACTAATTCATTCGAAAACTTATGCGCTTATCATTCATTTTTCAAATTCGTCTATTCATGAAACTAATTCATGTGAAAAAGATATGTGCTTCTCATTCATTTTTAGTTCATGCATTCATGATTTATATTCGAGCGCAATTAATCGTACATGCTTCTTATTCATTGTTACTATGTTAATTCATGAGCTAAATTAATGCAAAATTTAATGCATTTAGTGGCTTTGATTACTTTGCAAATACTTAGTATTTACGTAACAAATGTTAGTTTGTTACGTCGTGACGCTAGTCTTTAAGTTATCAGTTACGTCGTGACGCTAGTCTTTAAGTTATCAGTTACGTCGTGACGCTAGTCTTTAAGTTATCTGTTACGTCGTGACGCTGGTCTTTAAGTTATCAGTTACGTCGTGATGCCATCAGCTTAGAGGTGCTTATCTTAAAGTTATCAGTAGCGTAACTCAAGTCTTGTATCTCATATAACTAACATCAAAGTTCGCTGTCGGCACTTAGGTTCTTAATAAAGCAATGCAGATCGCGCGTTGCTACGTCATTTCAACGGCAACGTAAGCAGACGCAATGTTACCGGCACTGAACCGTTAACGTCCGTCATCAGACATGGGCTGAATTACAGCGATAATGCGCATCCGTCCTTTATCTTGTGTTGTCTGCAGCTGGTCGGCAAAATTCTTAACGAAACCGGCACCAAAATATCGAGTTTCAACGGCTCCTGCGTCGGGCCGACGAAGCGACCGTTACGACGGTGGGCGGAGCCTGAATTCAAAATGTGGAATGGGCGGGGCTTCGAGTGGAAAAATCCTCGTTGTAACCCCTCTTTCCCTCTTTGATTCCAGTCTGGTCTTCCCTCTGGCGCTGCGATCACAGACACAATGATGTTGAACATTTATACGCGTACATTTCCATCTAATATAAGCATAAAACCCAATTTTTGCCATGAAAGATGCATCGGGCATCGCAAAACAAAATATATATCCGCGACACTCGACATTTTTACGCGGATTTTTCGCGCCGATTGAGGGGTTTGTGTCTGGGCTGAGGGCATGAATGTTAAGTAGGGGGGTGCTTGCACGGCTGTAGGGGGTAGGGAGTGAGGGTTTAGTATTAAAAGAGGGTGGAGGGGCATGAGGGTAGTGTAGGGGTAGGGTGGGGGGTACCGTCCAGACGATAGCGTCGCCATGACAACCGCCACGCCGAGACCCACGCTCCGACGATCAAACGAACGCACGGCGGCCGACTTTCCGCAAACGCGAATTTGCAATAAAATGTGCGCTTTGAAGCGCGCCAACCGTAATGAAGGAGATAATGCTGTGCACAGCATGCACAGCGGGGGGTGATTATGACGTGCACAGCATGAATAGGGGAGTAATTATGACTCCTCTTCCCTGCATAACATCTCCACTGTACAGCACCTGCCCCTGCACAGCACCTCTCCTGCACAGCACCTCCCCTGCACAGCACCTCCCTTGCACAGCACCTCCCCTGCACAGCACCTCCCCTGCACAGCACCTCCCCTGCACAGCACCTCCCCTGCACAGCACCTCCC
>NW_025938668.1:0-3068 GCF_000764305.2 Hyalella azteca | reverse complement strand
GCCGATGAATAACGCCGATGAATGACGCCGAAGAATGATGCCGATGAATAACGCCGATGTATAATGCCGATGAATAACGCCGATGAATGACGCCGAAGAATGATGCCGATGAATGACGCCTATGTATGACGCGACGCCGATGAATGACGCCGATGAATGACGCCGATGTATAATGCCGATGAATAACGCCGATGAATGACGCCGAAGAATGATGCCGATGAATAACGCCGATGTATAATGCCGATGAATAACGCCGATGAATGACGCCGAAGAATGATGCCGATGAATGACGCCTATGTATGACGCGACGCCGATGAATGACGCCGATGAATGACGCCGATGTATAATGCCGATGAATAACGCCGATGAATGACGCCGAAGAATGATGCCGATGAATAACGCCGATGTATAATGCCGATGAATAACGCCGATGAATGACGCCGAAGAATGACGCCGATGAATGACGCCAATGTATGACGCCAATGTATGACGCCGATGAATAACGCCGATGAATAACGCCGATGAATGACGCCGAAGAATGATGCCGATGAATAACGCCGATGTATAATGCCGATGAATAACGCCGATGAATGACGCCGAAGAATGATGCCGATGAATGATGCCTATGTATGACGCGACGCCGATGAATGACGCCGATGAATGACGCCGATGTATGATGCCGATGAATGATGCCGATGAATGACCCCGCAAGCATAATTAAGAGAACTAATCGAACTGCCAGTACAGAGTTGAACAGAATTAAAACAGGGTCCAATATTGTATTGATATCAAGAGTTGCTTAGTGGAGCAGAAGTTTGTACATTGCGTGCAGAGAGCTGCGTGCGTGGCAGCCTGTGTGGTGTGTGTGTGTGTGTGATGTGTATTGTATTGTGTGGTGTTGTGTGTCGCGTGTTCGGGGTGTTGCATTATTAATAATTATTAGCGACTTTAATAAATGTGTGGCTGACGCTCGGCCTCATGTACGTGGACACATTTTTTTGTGACAGGGTAAGCATATTTATGCACGTATGCATATAAAGTATACAGAGGTGGGCAGTAGCGCGCTACGTATAGCGGCCTCTACATTTTCAGTAGTGGTAGCGGCGCTACATTTAAGCAATTGTAGTGATAGCGGTAGCGCCCGCTACATTTAGAGCATGTAGTGATAGCGGTAGCGGCCGCTACATTCAAAGTAGCGCTGCTCAGCTCTGAAGGTATAGCATGCTCAGAGGTGGGCAGTAGCGCGCTACATGTAGCGGTAGCGGTAGCGGCACTATACAATTACGGCAATGTAGTGGTAGCGGTAGATAATTGATAATTGATAGATAATTGATAGCGGTATAGCAGATAATTGAATCCGAACGCGGCTCCAGCTGTTGAACTTGTTATCCTCTTCCATGTGCACCTCGCGATATACCTCTGCCGCCTCTTTTCCAGTGAGTATATACGGACAAGAGACTTCTACTTCTCATTTCGCTTATTATTGATGTGTTCGGGCTCCAAAGCTGGCAGCAGTACTTGCTAACCGGAATCACAAGGCCCTGAAGAGTGTGATGATCGTTTCCGCTTCTCTTGTTCTGAACGTCCGTAAGATCTACCTCTTCCGTCGCCTGTCTTCTACAGACGTATGTTCACCAAGGAAACGTCATTCAACGTTTAACATATATAATAACATTTTTATGAAAAATATCTTTTTGAATGATATAACGGTCTCAGGTCAGGTGGTTCAAAACAAGCCCAAGTTTAATCATTGCAAGATGAAGAGCCGAAACATTAAATAATAACATTTAAATAAAGAAAATCCTGTTGAAGGATATAACGGTCTCAGGTCAGGTGGTTCCAAACAAGCCTAAGTTTATAACTTGCGAGACGAACAGCCGAAGCCTTAATTCATTCCAGGACCTCTAGTGCGAATGCTGAAGCTCGGAGCTCTGAAATTTTCTTAGGATTTGTTCTTTAATCATGGATAATTCCAAGAAAAACATGATATCAGAATTATATTTTGTTTTCCTTTATAAGCTTTGTATAATCTAGATAGAGTATTTTACGATCGTTACTTAAATGCATGGCATTACGATTACTTTATACTGATTAGCATCATTCTTTTACACTGAGATGCATCATTCCTCTATACTGACATACATATTTTATTCTGATACATATTTATATTTTTATGACATAAATGCAGAAATATCATAAATATAATACATCAGCTTCTACCTGGACGTGGCATTCAACTCAGTACAAACAAATGCAAAATATATAAATCAAAATTCTTATACCTTATACTTGATTTAACTGAAAACGTCTCGGGCAGTTAAATGACAATAAAATTTATTGAACTGATCATGTTAAATAGAGTATCTTACGATCGTTACTTAAATGCATGACATGGGCATTAGTTCACGAACGAATTGATACTTATTAGCATCATTACATTCCACTGAGATGCATCATTATACTCTATACTGACATTCATCATCTTTTTCATCATCACTCGTTCTTGTTAGCGTCATTTTGTTCACAAACAAGTTTCGTTCGGTGACGCTTGGCCGGACCTCAGTTCTTCGTGATGTCGTAAGTCATCTTGACGCCGCCTCAATCGGTCTTCATAATCATGCCTTAGTCCTTTTCCATGTCGGGACTGACCAGAATGATGTGGGTTACCGCCATGTCGGACGGTACCATCATTTTGCGTGTCCACTCCATTTCTACCGTCCTCTACATCTTGTACGTTACCGACATGTCGCACGTCTCCAACATGTCGTATGTCCTCTCGATCATGTCGTAAGTCCCAGCCATGACGTAAATCCCCGTCATGTGGACCGTCCTCTTCATCTAGGGAATGACAATGTCGTGGGGTATCTCGATGTCGTAATTCCCCGTCGTAAGTTATTTCTTCCCCAGGTCTTGATTCGTCCCCGCGTCTGGTCGCGAGCTGCGCTTCTAGCCTCGAGATCTCCAGCTTCAGTTCGTGGACCTGCGGGGCATTACAATGTTTTATTATATTCAGACAACACATAAGTTTTATAAAAACATGAGATTTATGAACAGATTTTCCTTGTCAA